>NC_057794.1:389662231-389681912 GCF_018294505.1 Triticum aestivum | reverse complement strand
AATTAGCAGCAGTAGCGAAGGAATCGCTTGATCGGGTTTAGTTAACAGCCATCGATTGATCGCTCGGGTTCAGTAACGCGTAGCCTGCAGTGCAATCACTCGGGTTCAGTTAGAGCCCAACGCTTCGCTCGGGTTCAGTTAGAGCCAACGCCTCGGACACACGCACATACGTGTACGAGAGAAGCGCGCATTGCTCGGCCCCCGACCTCCCACCGTAACTAGGAACTCCTTGAAATTTTCCTCGCCCTCGCTTCTACCACGGTTTTTCCCGTCATGGACGGCCCAAAGAATGTCATGCAGCTGCGTCTCCGGCCCGCCCAGGACGAAAAGCCCATTTTCTGTCATGATTTTTTGTCATAGAAGTAGGAGCCCACCACATCTATGATACTGAGTTTTGTCACAATTATCGTCATAGAAGTGTCATATGTATGACAGGAAAAAAAATCGTTCGGCCCAAAATGTCAGGGATGTGTCTTTTTTTGTAGTGATGGACCCTACAGTGTGGATTGAGGACTTCATTCTCCATATACATATGGCCCACAGCGACGACCTTCACGCCATTAAATACCTCCCCCTGAAGCTTAAAGGACCAGCTCGGCACTGGTTAAACAGCCTGCCTGAAAACTCTATCGATAGCTGGGAGGACTTGGAAGAAGCCTTCCTCGACAACTTCCAGGGTACATATGTCCGGCCACCAGACGCCGATGACTTAAGCCACATAGTTCAATAACCTGGAGAGTCAGCCAGGAAATTTTAGACTAGGTTCCTAACCAAAAAGAACCATATCATCGACTGTCCGGACGCTGAAGCCCTAGCGGCCTTCAAGCATAGCATCCGTGACGAATGGCTCGCTCGCCACCTCGGCCAAGAAAAGCCAAAATCCATGGAGGCCCTCACGACACTCATGACCCACTTTTGTGCAGGCGAGGATAGTTGGTTGGCGCATAGCAAAAACAATGCAAGCGACGCCGGTACCCCTAAAGTTCAAAATAACAAAGACAAGTCTCGACACAGCAGATACAAGCGTCGAAACAACAATGACAACACCGGGGCTATGGCAGTCAATGCCGGATTAAGTGGCTCTAAGTCCGGTCAGCGGAAGAAGCCGTTCCAAAAGAACAATTCAGGCCCATCCAGCTTGGACCGCATACTTGATCGTCCGTGCAAGATTCATGGCACCCCAGAAAAGCCACCCAATCATACTAATAGAGATTGCTGGGTTTTTAAATAGGTCGGAAAATTAAACACCAAGAACGGGGAGAAGGGATCACAAAGCAAGGACGATGATGAGGAGCCCTGGCAGCCGAACACAGGGGGACAAAAGAAGTTTCCCCCTCAGGTCAAAACGGTGAATATGATATACGCTACCCACATCCCCAAGAGGGAGCGCAAGCGCGCGCTCAGGGACGTCTACACGATAGAGCCAGTCGCCCCAAAATTTAATCCATGGTCGTCATGCCCGATCACTTTTGATCGTCGGGATCATCCGACCAGTATCTGTCATGGTGGTTCAGCCGCACTGGTCCTGGACCCAATAATTGATGGGTTCCACCTGACTCGCGTCCTTATGGATGGAGGTAGCAGCATCAATCTGCTCTATTAGGATACAACACGAAAAATGGGCATTAACCCATCACGGATCAAGCCCACCAGGACTACCTTCAAAGGAGTCATACCAGGCATAGAGGCCCGCTGTACGGGCTCAATCATGCTAGAGGTTGTCTTCGGATCTCTGGACAACTTCCGAAGCGAGGAGTTAATCTTCGATATCATTCCCTTCCACAGCGGCTATCACGCACTGCTCGGACGAACTGCATTTGCTCGATTCAACACAGTACCACACTATGCTTATCTCAAGCTCAAGATGACCGGTCCGTGCGGCGTCATAACAGTCAATGGAAATACGGAATGCTCCCTCCATACAGAAGAGCACACAGCTGCCTTAGCAGCAGAAGTACAGACCGGCCTTCTCAAGCAGAACTGTAATTCAGCCGCCGAGCCCACGGACACCGTTAAGAGGGTCTGCACTACTCTGCAGCAGGACCCCTCGGCTCGTCAGGAGCTCGACTAGCAGTCCGGCCTCCATATCAGTCCCGATCAAATGGTGGCATTCGTGCCGCGCGTACATAACTATGCACTTAAAATTCCATGGGCATTGACGGAGGCACAGCTAGCTTGCGATCCACAGTACGGCTCAACCGACACCAGATACATACTTTCACTTTTACTTGTTCCCTTTTTAGGTCTCAATCCCACATGCCCCATCTGGCGGCCTGGTCCTCGGTCCTCTTGAAGGATAAACACACCAAGACGGTGAGAAACACAGATGTACGGGGGATTTTCAAGGTGGTTTCGTTAACAACCACTCTACCTGTTTTTCAGGACCCACATGCGTCTCTCCCTTGGTTTTTGGCATGTTAAATAGCCTATCTCTCATCACACTACTTGTATCAATGTGCCTTGACATACTAATTAAATTACAATGAAAACAGTTTGTGGTTGGAGCCTTAGGGCCCTCGCTTATTATCTTTGCACCTTATCTGTTTTCCCTTCTTTTTTTTCTTTTCTTCTTTCCTTCCCTTTTGTGGGTAACATTGTCAGATAGCACCCGTACACTTTGGTACATTTCATGTTTGCCAGGGGCTGCACAGCACCCCACACTACGGCAACAAAAGTCTGAACACTTTTTATAAGTATAGTTCGGCACCCCGAATTTAGCATTATATGCATTGGCTCCGAATCATGTCTTTGGTCAATAGTTGGGTTGTCCGGCTCCTGTGCTTGCTACCTTACGTTCCGCTACATCGTCTAAGGTAGTAAAGGGAGAACTACTACGATTGTGCCTTGGTTTATCCAAAGGAGCACCTTAGTAGAGAAAGCCGAAAACTGACTGTCATGATGTGGCGAGAGCCGGTCAGCTATTCGGAGGTTGCAAATTGTTGGAGATTTCTTCCGCATTACGTGAAGGATTAGTACTTCCCAATCAGACACTTATAACACTCTAGTTCGGATACTAGGGGCTGCCCATGTTTTTATTGTCGAACTCCTATGGCTAAGTGAGGGCGTTACAACCGCATAGTCTAGTTGCGTGGTTCGTTGCGCTAAACAACTCCTTCAAGGACCATCTAATTGGATCAAGATTGTTTAGATTCCATCCCGAACACCCCCGTACTACCTACGTGGGGGCAAAAGCCGACGACTGGTTAACCCTCAGATTCCATACAACACGGCCACACAGGAAGTAAAATTTAAAAACATAACAAGCATTATATTGCACAATCACTTTGTTTTATCATACAAGGTAGAGGGAGCTCGAATACATTCATTCAAAGATAGTGTCTTTCACACAATGATCTGCAACAATGCGGGACCCCTCCAAGACATCGTCGAAGTATCACTCGGGTGTGCGGTGCTCCTTGCCCTCCGGCGGCCCCTTAGTTGCTAACTTGACAGCATCCAGCTTTGCCCACCAGACCTTGCAATAGGAGAAGGTCAGACGCGCACCCTCGATGCAGACGAACCGCTTGATGACGTCCAGCCGAGGACAGGCATCCACCAGCTTCTTCATGAGGCCAAAATAGCTGCTGGGAATAGCTTCTACTGGCCACAGCCGGATTATCATATCCTTCATGGCTAATTCGTCCACCCTGTGTAGCTCGACGAGCTGTTTCAGCTGATCGCCGAAGGGAACCGGATGTTCTGGCGCGAGATACTGCGACCAGAACAGCTTCTCCGTGGGGCTCCCTTCTTCGGCTCAGAAGAACTCCGCGGCATCGGTGACACTGCGCGGCAGATCAGCAAAAGCCCCTGGAGAACTCCGAATTCGGGTTAGTAAAAGATATTTTCTCTTCACATTCTTGCTTTGCATACTGAATGCCTTACCTGTCGCGATCTTCCTGGCCTCCTGGATCTCCTAGAGGACGCTCGGGCCTCAATCTGGGCTGTCTCCACACTCTGATGAGCCTTGGCGAGTTCGGTCTCTTGAGCCGATGCATCGCGCTCCAAGGTCTCGCACTTCTTCACCGCATCCTGGAGCTCCTGTTGGACCTCGTTGACCCGGGCCTTGAGCTTCTTCCTGGCGGCCTACTCCTTGACGGCCTTCCCCTCGGCTTCGGCCAGGGCCTTTCTCAGGGCCTCGACCTCGGTCGTCGCTTCTGTACATATCATAACACTTCGGTCAAATGCATATCATTTTTTCTTTTTTTGAATACATAACGGGTTATCACATACCTTGTTTTTCTTGGAGCTGCCTCCTCACCTGGTCGAGCTCATCCTCGGTCCGCTCCAGTCTCTGCTTCAGTTTAGAGACCTCGGCAGTATGTGAGGCTGCGGCCAACAGCGATGCCTATGTATTCATTTCAGACAATTAAGTTAATTTCCTGCAATAAAGGATTGATCATATGTCCGATTTTTCTTTCCGAACACCGGACAGTGTCTCAGGGGCTACTGTCTATATTGGTATTTTTCTCTTTTTGCGTCGCTTACCTCAAAACCTGTCAGCAGGATGATGCAGGCTTCGGTTAGTCCACTCTTAGCGGACCGAACCTTTTCAATTACTGTACTCATAAGAGCACGGTACTCATCCACAATGGAAGCGCCTCGCAGCGCTTCCAGCAGATTATCCGGTGCTCTGAGTCACCGGCGGGATAGGCATACCCCTTCTCTCGAAGGAGGTTGCGTGCCGGATTCTGGAGCCATATTGGTCTCCTGAATCGGGTCCGACTAAGGGCCGAACTGAATACGACCCTCCTCACCACCAGTCTCCATGGAGATTGGATCCCCCTGGTGTCCGGCGAGGAGGCATCGCCTTCTGGCGCCTCCTGAGCGTCTCCCGGCCTGGGAAAGTCCTTCGGGACAGCACCTCTGTGTCGTCCTTGGCGTTGGGAGAGGGAGCGGCCAGCGGTAACTCGCTGGCCATCGCCTTGGAATCCAACGAACCTCCTGACGAGGATCGCTGGGAGATGTTGTGGGCCGGACTGTCTCATCTCAAAACCCTAGTTCATCTCTTGTATCTGATTCTTGTCTTCAAGTCCGGGATTGGTGCTAGTAGGTTGCTAGTAGTGTTAATTACTCCTTGTAGTTGATGCTAGTTGGTTTAACTGGTGGAAGATCATATGTTCAGATCCTTTATGCATATTAATACCCCTCTGATTATGAACATGTTTATGCTTTGTGAGTAGTTATGTTTGTTCCTGAGGACAAGGGAGAAGTCTTGCTATTAGTAGTCATGTGAATTTGGTATTCGTTCGATATTTTGATGAGATGCATGTTGTCTAGCCTCTAGTGGTGTTATGTGAACGTCGACTACATAAGACTTCACCATTATTTGGGCCTAGAGGAAGGCATTGGGAAGTAATAAGTAGATGATGGGTTGCTAGAGTGACAGAAGCTTAAACCCTAGTTTATGCGTTGCTTCGTAAGGGGCTGATTTGGATCCATATGTTTCATGCTATGGTTAGGTTTACCTTAATACTTTTGTTGTAGTTGCGGATGCTTGCAATAGAAGTTAATCATAAGTGGGATGCTTGTTCAAGTAAGAACATCACCCAAGCACCGGTCCACCCACATGTCAAATTATCAAAGTACCAAACGCAAATCATATGAACGTGATGAAAACTAGCTTGACGATATTCCCATGTGTCCTCGGGAGCGCTTTTCCTTATATAAGAGTTTGTCCAGGCTTGTCCTTTGATACAAACAGGATTGGGCCACCTTGCTGCACTTTATTTACTTTTGTTACTTGTTGCTTGTTACAAATTATCTTATCACAAAACTATCTGTTACCACTTATTTCAGTACTTGCAGAGAATACATTGCTGAAAACTGTTTATCATTTCCTTCTACTCCTCGTTGGGTTCGACACTCTTACTTATCGAAAGGACTACGATAGATCCCCTATACTTGTGGGTCATCATCCATCACATCATTCTCCTAATGATGTGATCCCGTTATCAAATGACAACACACGTCTATGTTTAGGAAACCTTAACCATATTTGATCAACGAGATAGTCTAGTAGAGGCTTACTAGGGACACGGTATTTGTTTATGTATTCACACATGTTTTTAGGTTTTCGATCAATACAATTCTAGCATGAATAATAAACCTTTATCATGAATAAGGAAGTATAAAATAAAAACTTTATTATTGCCTCTAGGGCATATTTCCTTCAGTCTCCCACTTGAACTAGAGTCAATAATCTAGTTCACATCACCATGTGATTAACACCCAAAGAGTACTAAGGTGTGATCATGTTTTGCTTGTGAGAGAGGTTTAGTCAATGGTTCTGCCACATTTAAATCCGTATGTATTTTGCAAATTTCTATGTCTACAATGCTATGCATAGAGCTACTCTAGCTAATTGCTCCCACTTTCAATATGTATCCAGATTGAGACTCAGAGTCGTCTAAATCAGTGTCAAAGCTTGCATCGACGTAACCTTTTACGGCGAACTCTTTATTACCTCCATAAACAAGAAATATCACCTTAGTCCTCTTAGGTAACTAAGGATAAATTTTGATTGTTGTCCAGTGATCTACTCCCGGATCACTATTGTACCCCCTTTCCAAACTTATGGCAAGGTACACCATAGGTTTGGTACACAGCATGGCATACTTTATAGAACCTATGGCTGATGCATAGGGAATGACTTTCATTCTCTCTCTATCTTCTGTCGTGGTTGGGTTTTGAGTCTTTACTCAACTTCATACCTTGTAACATAGGCAAGAACTCTTTCTTTGAATGGTCCATTTTGAACCCCTTCAAAATCTTGTCAAGGTATGTGCTTTGTGAAAGTATTATTAGGAGTCTTGACCTATCTCTATAGATCTTGATGCCCAATATGTAAGCAGCTTCACCGAGGTCTATCAATGAAAAAATCTTATTCAAGTATCCTTTTATGCTATCTAGAAATTCTATATCATTTTCAGTCAATAATATGGCATCCACATATAATATCAGAAATGCTACAGATCTCCCACTAACTTTCTTGTAAATTCCAACTCATCAAAGTGTATATTCCAACTCCGAGATGCTTGCACCAGTCCGTAGATGGATCGCTGGAGCTTGCACACTTTGTTAGCACCTTTTAGGATCGACAAAACCTTCTGGTTGCATCATATACAAGGATTGCAGTTTTGACATCTATTTGCTAGATTTCATAATCATAAAATGCGGCAATTGCTAACATGATTCAGACGTACTTAAGCATCGCTATGGGTGAGAAAGTCTCATCATAGCCAACCCTTTGAACTTGTTGAAAACCTTTTGCGACAAGCCGAGCTTTGTAGACAATAACGTTACCATCAACGTCAGTCTTCTTCTTGAAGATCCATTTATTCTCTATGGCTTGTCGATCATCGAGCAAGTCCACCAAAGTCCACACTTTGTTCTCATACATGGATCCAATCTCAGATTTCATGGCCTCAAGCCATCTGCAGGAATCTGGGCTCATCATAGCTTCTTCATAGTTTGTAGGTTCGCTGTTGTCAAACAACATGACTTCCAGGACAAGATTACTATACCACTCTGGTGCGGATTGTGCTCTGGTCAACCTATGAGGTTCTGTAGTAACTTGATCTGAAGTTTCATGATCATTATCATTTGCTTCCTCTCTGATTGGTGTAGGCATCACAAGAATGGTTTTCTGTGATATGCTACTTCCAATTCGAGAGAAGGTACAATTACCTCATCAAGTTCTACTTTCCTCCCACTCACTTCTTTCAAGAGAAACTCCTTCTCTAGAAAGGTCCCAAACTTAGCAACAAAGATCTTGCCTTCAAGTCGGTGGTAGAAGGTGTATCCAGTAGTATCTTTAGGGTATCCTATAAAGACGCACTTCTCAGACTTGGGTTCGAGCTTATCTGGCTGAAGCCTTTTGACATAAGCATCGCATCCCCAAACTTTAAGAAATGACAGCTTAGGTTTCTCGCCAAACCACATTCCATATGGTGTCGTCTCAACGAATTTAGATGGTGCCCTATTTAACGTGAATGCAGCTGTCTCTAATGCATAACCCCAAAATGATAGTGGTAAGTCGGTAAGAGACATCATAGATCGCACCACATCTAATAAAGTACGGTTACGACGTTTAGACACACCATTACACTATGGTGTTCTAGGTGGCGTGAGTTGTGAAACTATTCCACATTGTTTAAATGAAGGCTAAACTCGTAACTCAAGTATTCGCCTCCACAATCAGGTTGTAGAAACTTTATTTTCTGGTTACGATGATTCTCCACTTCACTCTAAAATTCTTTGAACTTCTCAAATATTTCAGACTTGTGTTTCATCAAGTAGATATACCCATACCTACTCAAATTATTTGTGAAGGTCGGAAAATAATGATACCCGCCGCATGCTTCAACACTCATCGGACCGCATGCATCGATATGTATTATATCTAATAAGTCATCGGCTCGCTCCATTGTTTCATAGAACTGAGTTTTACTCATCTTGCCCATGAAGCATGGTCCGCAAGTATCAAATGATTCATAATCAAGTGATTCCAAAAGTCCATCTGCATGGAGTTTCTTCATGCGCTTTATGCCAACATGACCAAAATGGCAGTGCCACAAGTATGTTACGCTATCATTACCAACTTTGCATCTTTTGGCATCAATATTATGAATATGTATATCACTATGATCGAGATTCAATAAACCATTTACATTGGGTGTATGACCATAGAAGGTTTTATTCATGTAAACAAAACAACAATTATTCTCTGACTTAAATGAATAATTGTATTGCAATAAACATGATCCAATCATATTCATGCCCAACGCAAACACCAAATAACATTTAATTTTGTTCAACACTAATCCCGGCGGTAGAGGGAGTATGTGATGGTGATCTTATCAACCTCGGAATCACTTACAACACACATTGTCACCTCGCCCTTAACTAGTCTCTGTTCATTTTTCAAATCCTGTTTCGAGTTACTAATCTTAGCAACCGAACTGGTATCAAATACCCAAGGGAAAACTTTGTTTTTGCCACTCTAGTTTTTTTCCCACTTTGTTTATGCCACTCTAGAATTTGACATTTCACTTTCGCCACTCTTAACTTTTGACAATATATCACTTTTGCCATTCCGTGGCAAAAGCAAAATTTTCAGAGTGGCAATTGTGATACATGTCAAAAGCTAAGAGTGGCAAAAGTGAAATGAGAAATTATCATTTTTGCCATGGAATGGCATTTGTGATGTATTGTCAAAAGCTAAGAGTGGCAAAAGTGAGATGTCAAATTCTAGAGTGGCATAAGCAAAGTTGGCAAAAACTAGAGTGGCAAAAACAAAGTATCCCCAATACCCAAGGGCTACTATGAACACTAGTAAAGTACACATTAATAACATGTATATCAAATATACCTTTGTTCACTTTGCCATCCTTCTTATCCGCCAAGTATTTGGGGCAGTTCCGCTTCCAGTGACCATTTCCTTTGCAGTAGAAGCACTCAGTTTCAGGCTTGGGTCTAGCTTTGGGTTTCTTCATGGGAGCGGCAACTTGTTTGTCAGTCTTCCTGAAGTTCCCTTTCTTTCCCTTTTGCCATTTTTCTTGAAACTAGTGGTCTTGTTAACCATCAACATTTGATATTCTTTCTTGATTTCTACCTTCGCCGATTTCAGCATCGCGAAGAGCTTGGGAATCATTTTCGTCATCCCTTGCATACTATAGTTTATCACGAAGTTCTAGTAGCTTGGTGATAGTGACTAGAGAACTCTGTCAATCACTATCTTATATGGAAGATTAACTCCCACTTGATTCAAATGATTGTAGTATCCACACATTCTGAGCACATGCTCACTGGCTGAGCTATTCTCCTCCATCTTGTAGGCAAAGTACTGGTCAGAGGTCTCATACCTCTTAACACGGGCATGAGTCTGAAATACCAATTTCAGCTCTTGGAACATCTCATATGCTTCATGGCGTTCAAAACGTCTTTGCAGCCCCATTTCTAAGCCGTAAAGCATGTCGCACTAAACTATCAAGTAGTCATCATACCGAGCTTGCCAACCATTCATAATATCTGCATCCGCTCCTGCAATAGGTCTGTCACCTAGTGGTGCATCAAGGACATAATTCTTCTGTGCAGCAATGAGGATAATCCTCAGATCACGGACCTAGTCCCCATCATTGCTACTATCATCTTTCAACCTAGTTTTCTCTAGGAACATATCAAAAACATAGGGGAGATAGAACGTGAGCTATTGATCTACAACATAATTTGCAAATACTATCAGGACTAAGTTCATGATAAATTAAGTTCAATTAATCAAATTACTTAAGAACTCCCACTTAACTAGACATCCCTCAAGTCATCTAAGTGATACATGATCCAAATCAACTAACCCATGTCCGATCATCACGTGAGATGGGGTAGTCATCAATGGTGAACATATCTATGTTGATCATATCTACTATATGATTCACGTTCGACATTTCGATCTCCAGTGTTCCGAGGCCATGTTTGTACATGCTAGGCTCGTCAAGTTTAACCCAAGTATTCCGGATGTGCAAAACTGTCTTGCACCCGTTGTATGTGAACATAGACTCTACCACACCCGACCATCACATGGTGTCTCAACACGACAAACTGTAGCAATGATGCATACTCAGGGAGAACACTTTTACCTTGAAATTTAGTGAAGGGGTCATCTTATAATGCTATCGCCATACTAAGAAAAATAAGATGCATAAAAGATAAACATCACATGCAATCAAAATATGTGACATGATATGGCCATCATCATCTTGTGCTTTTGATCTCCATCTCCAAAGCATCATCCTGATCTCCATCGTCACCGGCTCGACACCTTGATCTCCATCGTTGTGTCGTGGTCATCTCGCCAACTATTGCTTCTACAACTATCGCTAACGCATAGTGATGGCGTTTGCATTTCATACAATAAAGAGACAACCACAAGGCTCCTGCCGGTTGCCGATAACTTACAAAACATGATCATCTCATACAATAACGTATATCTCATTATGTCTTGACCATATCACATCACAACATACCCTGCAAAAACAAGTTAGACGTCCTCTACTTTGTTGTTGCAAGTTTTACGTGGCTGCTACGGGTTTCTAGCAAGAACTATTCTTACCTATGGCAAAAACCACAACGGTGAATTATCAAGTTTGCTGTTTTAACCTTCTTCAAGGACCGGCCGCAGTCAAATTCGATTCAACTAAAGTACGAGAAACAGACACCCGCCATCCACCTTTATGCAAAACTAGTTGCATGTCTGTCGATGGAACCGATCTCATGTACATGGACTGATACGTCTCCAACGTATCTATAATTTTTTATTGTTCCATGCTATTATATTATGAACCTTGGATGTTTTATATGCATTTATATGCTATTTTATATGATTTTTGGGACTAACCTATTAACCTACACTACAAAATAAATACACTTCCGTGATGATACGTGTTTGTCAAAGTAGGTCGCATTTTTTGTCATGCATGTACATCCATGACAAATTTATGACAGAATCAAGATAGTCATACATGTGCTGTCGTAGAAGTGTTCCATGACATTACCAAAATTATCATCACGGAAGTGTCCACTTCCATGACGATAAATCGCGCATCACAGAAGTGCTTTCGTCAAGGGTGACCGACACGTGGCATCCACCGTAATGGAATGCCGTTAAGCTATCGGGTCGGGTTTTGCATCCGATAACCCGTTAACAGCCCCAACCAATGGGGATTTTCCACGTGTAAAATCATCATTGGCTAGAGGAAACACGTGTCGGCTCATCGTTGGGACCGATGTCATCCACTCACTGGACAGAAGGCGCCTATGATACGTCGACACGTGGCATGGCCCAATAGTGGCCCATTCCTGTGAAAAGGCCGGCCCGTTTGACTTGGTCAAAAGCTGGTGGGCCGGCCCATGGAAAGCCTGTTAACGACCTGTTCGCATATAGCCCATTTACAGCCCGCTAACCCAAGGCCCGTTACGCCCTATCTGAATTAGGCCCAGTAGCGTCATCTGGGCCATCCAATATGATTCTAGCCCGTTTTCACTTCTGGCCCATGTATAGCCCATGACGTCTTTCGGCCCATATGAGGCCCTTTGTAACTCTTGGCCCATTAGCGGCCCGTGCTGAAACTGGCCCATAATGAACAGTGTATCACTTTATACCCATTAACGGCCCGTTATTCCGTTGGGCCGTTTCCAGCCCAAGTTAACTTTCGGCCTTCTGAGGGCCCATTTATTCTTGGGCTCATTTGCAGCATTCGGTTACTTCCGGCCTGTTACTGTCATTTTCTGCTTGTGGGCCAAATTCATCCCATCGTTATAGTCGGTCCATTTGTGGACCGTTAGTCTGTTGGGCCATTTTCATAGCATCACCAAATACGGCCTATTAACGGCCCGTTATGGTCAGCCCATAAAACGTACGATTTCCATTAAAGGCCCGTCTACGGCCCATTAAAGGCCCGTACAAGACCCATAAATGAGTCGGCGGCCCATGGATCCTACGAGACGTAGAAGGCCCATGGATCCTACGAGACGTAGAAGGCCCATGGATCCTATGAGACGTACAAGGCCCATGGATCCTACGGGACATAGAAGGCCCATGCATCCTACGAGACGTAGAAGACCCATGGATCCGACGGCCCGTGAAGGGCCATGGTCGGGCGAGTTGGCCCTCGTTTGAACGATATAGCATGTTCAAAGAATTATCCTACTCAATACTATCACCTCTAAAATGCATACACTATACAACAAAGAGATCAAGGCATAGAAAGGTAGAATAATCCTACACTATACAATAAAGAAATTACAGCCAATTATGCCCACTGCGCATTATGGTTCGACACAGGTGATAATAAAGCATACACAAACAGCAAATTACATACACTGGGCAAATACAGCTCATACATCATGGACGCGTGTCAACTTAACTCCATTTGAACTATAATCTCTTCAGAAAATAGGATTGGCCGGATTCAGATAGCACAAATTTCAGTCTACCAAATCTCTAATTCCTTCATGGTTACCTCAGTGTCTTGTTTCATTTTTTTGACTCCTGCATCTAATACTTGCATGTCCAGTCTCAACTTGTTGATTATACGTTGACAATCATGTACACGTTGTCTTGCCACCTCTAGTTGATGCTCGAGAACATCAGCACATTCTAATTCCAATCCATAATCATTCGGTAATGGCCATGCCGCACTACTCACAGATCTTTGTGTTGATGTCACTTCATCCTGAAATGTTTCTGTAAGTACACATGACTAGGGCAAAAATATAGTTACAACAGTGAAGCGAACAAGACACTATTTTGTACTACATGGCAAAACAGGACTAACAATAATGTTACACGTCACTTTCAAAAAAATGTTACACGTCATGAAGCATAAGCAGGTGATATTTTAAAATTTATAAAAAAGATAGTTTGTGCAGCCTGCATACAGAAATTCCTCTTAGCTCACCAGAGGAGCATGATGTTGGGGCCCAATCGAAAACACAAACAAGTTACAAATTTAGACGGCACATTGCGTATAAGTAAGAAAGCAGTTGGCCATTATGTGCCTCAATTAAAGTCTTAGGGAGCATAATGAACAGCAGAGAGTTTCATAGAAACATAGTACAGCAGGCAAAACTATGCAATCATTAGCGTAGTATAAACTAGATTGTGAGCCTCACGCAATAATAGTTGGTTAATAGACTTCAAAGCTTCAGGCACACTTCGGCAGAGTAATTAAATCGTAAGGCCTTTAATTATGTCAACTAATAGTGATACAAGTACCAAACATCAGGCATGACTATTTGGGCATCTCATTAACTGAGGACAAATAAAGCAATTGAAAAGAGAAAATTAACTATGCCTGAAACAAACAAGGAATTGAATTGTTGAGTTGCATACAGTGACTTACCTTAGCAGGTTGAAGAGGCTTAGTGCAACTCCTACTTCTCTTGCAAGGCTCCTTCCTAACATCTTGTACTTGGAAATCCTCAATCTTATCTTCATTGCACCCCCTCTGCAAGGTGACACAAACTAGTTACTCATCTCCTTGGAAGATAAATATGCATACTTTCCAGTCTGTGAACACAAAAGGATGAGATTATAACAAAACAACACCACATACTGAAACATGCCGCATCTCTTGCACTTGCACACAATGAAATGAGCATTTACTATGTCTGCACTATGTAAAAACTAGGCATACCTTTGAACTGGATCTCCAGGTACTCTTGGAGAGCCTACTGTAGTGTACAGCCAAACCTTTATGTCACCTATGAGTTAGAAAAGGCCCCACTACAGCAGTCCTTAGTGTTTAAATCGTTGACAAGCTCTGTTAGAGTGTTAGGTCAAGAACAACAAATAATCAAAGCAAACAGTCCTAGTATGGCTGGCTGATGCAAACAAGCAATTGAATAGATGTGTGAGCAAATCTTACATGTCAAGAAAAGAAGCAAAGAAGGAGGCTTAAAGACCATCACTTGACTGACCAGATTTAAGGGGCATTTAAACATCATGTGCAATGTATGAACTAACATAAACATTGCATATTCTAGATTCTACAATGGAATGCACATGTATTAGGTTATGCCATGTATGATGATGCCTAAATATACAGATAGTAGGCAGGAGTGATTCATCATTGCACGCACAATTGAATTGCAGGTTAAGGACCAGTTCGATTCCGCCTTTTCAGGGCATATTGTCAAAATAAGCCATAAAAGATGTAAAGAAGTCATTTTTGAGTTATGGGCTTGGGCTTAACTAATTTCGCTTTGAAGGGGGTGTTTCGGGTAGAACCTCACTAAAAATTGAAGGGAAGGGGAATAATGAAATGACTCTGTTGTCTGCCTATATTACACTCAAAATGCAACTGCTGACGCTCGTGTCACACCTTACCCTTTAGTAAACACAAACACGCAAGCATTCATTGCCCTGCCCGCTTGCATCTCCTCTCCCCTTTCCCTCTACCTCGATCCCCTGCCTGCAGCACTAGGGTTCCTCCAGCGAGCCGTCGCCACTGGTCCCATCTGGCCTGGTCCTCGACGATGCTATGTCCATCTAGGCTACATGGCCGGCGGGTAGGGGCAAATCTCCCTGGCTGCTCCTCCCTCTAGCGCCGCCCCTCATTCTCATGGTCTCCAGCAGCTGCTCCACTGTGGTTCGTTCAACCACTACTCCTGCGGGCGCTGCACATCTATGGCTGATGCCACACTGCGGCAGAAGGCACCTTATTCCCCTCCCCTCCTCCCAGGCCATGGCCTTGAGGTGTTGTTGAAGGATGAGCTCATCCAACAAGGTGAGGACCTCCTCTGATTTTTTTTCCAAATTTTCATTCTGATCCACTATACGATGAATTGCTATGAGCTGCTTCTGCTGCTGCTATATGATGCATTGCTATGAGCTGCTCCTGCTGCTGCTATATGATGAATTGTTATGAGCAGCTGCTGCTGTATGATGAGTTGCTATGAGCTGCTACTGCTATATGATGAATTGCTATGAGCTGCTGCTGCTGCTATATGATGAGTTGCTACAAGCTGCTCCTACTGCTATATGATGAATTGCTATGAGCTGCTCCTGCTGCTGCTATATGATGAATTGCTATGAGTTGCTCCTGCTGCTGCTATATGATGAATTGCTATGAGATACTGCTGGTATATGATGAATTGCAGACTGCTGCTGTATGATGAGTTGCTATGAGCTGCTGCTGCTTCTATATGATGCTTTCAGGTGGTGCTGCTATACGATAATAACCAGCCACTTGGACCATCGTATTTCAATAAATAATTGTTTTTCATTTAAATGTGGGTCATGTGTTCTTCGTTTAAATTAGGCAATGGGATCTCTATGGAAAACATTGACCAAAGTAGATTGTGCCAAGTAGATGGTATCTTTGTATTTGCATTTTGAGCAAATAGTGATGGTATGTTTTCCTATCATACTAATTACTGCACTGGGTTCAATTTGTGATGTTTGCAAGTCAAATTAATTTCCATATGGGCAGCAAAATGAAAAATATAATGCAATCTAGACTTTCCACTGATCATACCAAAGATAAGCTGAAAACGCAATGAAAAGAACTGGTTGGCTTATTACATGGAGCTTATATTCACAGGTGCTTATTTTCTTAGGATAACTCGTAATAATTGTCCCTAAGAAACTTGGCTAATAGAACTGGCATACAAATAACATGTCACGATGATTGCAATGGATGAGTGGCGTACCATAGCACACTGTATAGGTTCACCGCTGCCTCTCCTTTTTTTGCGATGTTCCATGAAATTGCCACATACATCTTGTACTTTTTCATTGTGTAACCCTATCTGCAAGTTGACACGGCTAATTTCAGACATCTCTACATGATACTACATTGCATATCCCTTACGCATATTTAAACCACCAATTAACGATTGTGTGTGTACCATAAACTAGCCATGACTCTGTATGTTGGACTAGCAGGCACTCTAAGGGAGCCTAATGTAGTGCACTGGAATTCCTACATGCCACCTACGATTTTGTGTAATGTACTGCCCCTATTCCTAAATATATGTCTTTGTAGAGATTCCAGTATGGACCACATACAGATGTATATAGATGCATTTTCGAGTGTAGATTCACTCATTTTGCTCCGTATGTAGCCTATAGTGGAATCTCTAGAAAGACTTATATTTAGGAACGAAGGTACGAGGTAGTATCATGTATGACATCTACATATCTAATTTAGCAGCCAGTAGTAGAAATCATTGTCTGCACAAAGGGATTACTGGTCAAAAATCCTAGCAAAGCACGCTGGCAGGCACAGAACAATGCAAGAGAGAGAGACGCGCTTACAAGATCATAGCAATGCCTCGGTCCAGGATCTTGGTTGGCCAAGCTGTTAGATCCAGAAGAAACATCGTCCTTGTAGTTTTTGCCAGCTGCATAACAGGTAACAGCGGCCGGTTAGTATATTTGAAGTACATCGGGCAGGCGATGCTGGACAGGTTTAAAGGTGACAAGTACCTAGGCCGTGGCGGGTGCTTGGCATCTCTCCAGACGGTGGGAATTAGGTTAGAAACATCGAGGGTGGTGACGTTGCGCTGGCTGTCGGGGTCCGGGAAGGAGATCTAGAACAATCGAGTAGGGTGTTTGTGGAGCGGCTCCGGTAGGGTGGACTACGATGTGGGCGAAGCGGATCTGTGGCCGTGGACGAGGGCATAGGTGAAGCTACTCCGATGGTTGGGTTAAGGATGGTGTCGACGACGTGGATCTGCGGCCGTGGACGGGGCATCAGAAGCTGCTCCGGTGGTTGGGTTAAGGATGGTGTCGACGATGTGGATCTGCGGCCGTGGACGGGGTGTCAGAAGCTGCTTCGGTGGTTGGGTTAAGGGTGGTGTCGATGATGTGGATCTGCGGCCGTGGACGGGGCGTCAGAAGCTGCTTCGGTAGGTTGGATGAGGGTGCGAGGAAGCGGATCTGAGGCCGTGGACTTGTGAGTTGGCAAAGCGGCCCCGGTGGGGTTGAGAATGGTATAGGTGAAGCTACTCCGGTAGGGTTGACGATGGTGTCGGCGAAGCATCTCCGGTAGGGTTGAGGAAGGTGTCGGTGAAGCGGCTCCGATAGGGTTGAGGAAGGTGTCGGCGAAGAGGATCAAAGGACATCGACGGGGGCGTCGGTGGGGCGGCTCCGGGTCTGTGGACGAAGCGTCTCCGCTGGGGAGTACGAATGAGCCGCTGCAGATGCGCGGCGGTTGACGAGAGTACCGGCGAAGCAGATCCGACGCCGTGGACAAGGCCGGCACTGAATGGGCTGTGGTACAGTGGTGGATGGGCAGTCTACTTGTTTCTAGGGGAGGTGGGAGGGGTAGATGTGGCCACAGAAGTAGATCCGGCGAGGTGGACGCCGCTGGCAGTGAATGGGCTATGGTACGCCGGTGGATGAGCAGTCTAGGGTTTCGAGAGGGGAGGGGAGAAAGGGCGATGAAGTATGGACAGCGTGATGTAAGATGCTCTGGTGCTGTGGAGTTAGTCGTTTTTGCGGGAGGGGGAGAGGAAATGAGGGTGTCGTGTAGTGGGGGAACCGGAAGTTACCAAAGCAGCCCCGACCTATCATGTAGATGGGGGCGGTATTGTAACTGTTGGTCACCGTGCACCAAGGACAAAAGGGGGATTTCGCATGCTAAAGACTAAGGTGGCGGAAATTTTAGAAGGAGGCGGGAGATTTTGCCGCCCGCGGGATCGTTCGTATCCAGTTTCAACTAATTTTGGACCGTGCTAGCGGGAAGGTCATGCTAGACTGTGTACACGGGGCACGCGTCAACAGTTAATAACTGGTGTGAAGTCCACCCCAGAAAAAAAGACAATAACTCGGGATGATGCGCCGATAACTTGGACGTTTACACGGGCGCGGCCAATCGTACGGGTGTAGTGGCACGTTCACAAAAAAGGGATCATACGCTCAGCCTATGTATTTCTCGTGTAAATAGATAATTTAGTGCCATTGATTATTTACTTTAAACATAATGCATTGACGTGTTAGTGTAGAGGCGCACAAAAAGAAATGGATATTGTAGTCAGCTACTTAAAAGTGTTACCTCATATGATTACATAGCCTCCATTTCAAAAATTGCGTACCCGTTGAATTCATATATGAATATTACACATATTACTTCAAAATAGAAACTTAAATCATCCAAGACTAATGAATTTGAATTCAAGAGTAACAATGGTGCATGTACATGATAGCTACATTGGTTGTTTGAAGAAACATCACTATAACTTTGGCATGCGCAACTGAAAAGGTTTATTTAAATAGAAAAAAATGTGATATGTGAGTGTCCAATCTTTATAGCGTTGAATCGATATTGTACCTTTGGCCACGATATGAAGTAGATATTGACTTATGTTCAAGCGATGCACGTCCACGATCGCTAGATAGTGATACGTGAATGAATTGTGCAATCTCTCTCACACGCATACATACCTCATTTCCCTGTGGGCATCGGAATCACACACGCGCACTTTGTGTATTTCTCTCCCTCCGTCAACATTAAATTCGTCTTTCTACCCCGTCCTACAAGTCTCTCACACAGAAACACACACGCTCTCTATGTCTAACACGTCCACCCCTTTAATTCCGCCCACCCACAGCCACTAATGTCTCAAAGTATAATAATGTCTCTCACACATATGCTATCTACCTATCCCTTAATATAGCTAGATATGTGTCACACAAACTCCTTCTCCCTACTAGCAAGATGCCCATGCGTTGCACAGAACATCAAGATGCATTTGTATGAGAAGTTTATCTTGTGGGAGAAAAGGATGAACGAGGGAATGCCTTATTTGCAAATGCGGAGAGGGGTGTGGGTATCTTTTTGCAAAATTGCCATAGTTTCCTTCCTGTCCGTCGGATATAAGTCGGATGGCCTATATTGCAGGATGGCAAGAACACCATCATCACCAACTCTGTTTTTTATAAGAGTAGAGATATGTGAGTGTCACTGCCCCCCCCCCACACACACACACCCACACTTCCCAACACCGAAGGAGTAGGGTGACACCTCGATCTTGATACAAATCTATTGACTGGCTTCTCTCTCAAACATACACACACACACACTACCCGGCACCGAAGGAGTAGGGTGGCACATCGATCTTGATAATAATCTATCTACTCCTCTTTCAAACACACACACACACACACTAGTTGTGCCTC
>NC_057794.1:389343995-389353478 GCF_018294505.1 Triticum aestivum | reverse complement strand
GGCGAGCGCCACCGTCCCGCCGCCACCGGCTGGCTCCGCCTCCCTCCGGCCTCCTCCACGCCTGAAGTCCCTCTCCGGCGATCTCCTCCGTCTTTGGCGAGCTCCAAGTACCCCGGCGTCCTCTACTTCCGTGCATGAACAGTAATTCCGGCGAGGTCCCGATCTGGATTTGAGATCCGAAATCTCGAGGTTGACTTTTTGCCCCGAAACCCTAATTTTTTTGCTATGTTCATCATGTCGTAACTCCTCATCCGTAACTCCGTTTTGGGCATATAGCATATCAAAATGTTCGTCTCAGAGAGTACATCATTTAGTTCCATTGCATCATTTTCATTTGAGTTCATCTTGATGCCCGAAATGCTGTTAGAAGAGTGCTACTCGAGATAATTGTCAGATCTGCTGCTCTATTTAGATATTTGTCATTTTTGCCATGATTATTGTGTGCATGATATGCCCCTGAGCTCTACATATGTTTTGTTAAGGGTTTTGCCATCTTTCCATAGGTACAACCCATGTATTTTTGAGATGTGTGTGGTGCCTAGCACAAGCTTGCAAAGTGAGGCACTTGGTAATGCTAATTTCAGGGACTTAGCATTTCCACTAAGTCCTTGACCTGTTTATCTCATATTGCCATATGTTCATGTTGTTTCCTAGTGATCTGTGCCTCTTTTGAGGATGATCAGTAAGGATGTTTTGTTAATCTTGTAGTGCTCTATCCATCCATGTCGTTGTTTGCAATTATGGAGCACCCTAGCTTGAGTCAATCGAGCTCTACTTTTGTCACTTCATGAATCTGGGCAGATTGTCTACTTGTTAGCAATTTTGCCGAGGTTGTTGTAGTTGATCCGTGCATGCTATGCTATTGTACTTGCCATGTCTAGCTTGCATTTTATGTATTCTTGATGGATGTATGCTTAGCTTGTCATGACTTTCTCCGTAGTGAGTGCATCGAGCTCGTAAACATGCCTACTTGATATCTGTTTTCAGCATGCTCCAGTTTTTCACTAAGTCTGTGAACTGATTATGTTTTTGCCATGTTCACATGCTTGCAAATGTATTTTCTCATCCCTTTTGGCTCAAGGTCACTAAGTGACTTTTGTTAAGCTCTTTGAGTAGCTCCATGCCATGATTTACTTTGCCATGTCCTGGTCCTGTAGCATATAGTTTTGTTGCTCCGAAGAGTGCTATCTGATCTGAAATTCCAGACCAGTGTTAATTTCACTAAGTCTGAAATCTGTTTACCATATGCATTTTTGCCATGCTTGTTTGAACCTGTTAATGGATGAATTGGCCGTAGCTCAGTGCTAGACTTTTGTTAAGCATCATGAATGCATCCCTGCCATGTATTTTGTTGTCATGTTTGAGTGCCGTAGCATGTTCATCTCGTTGCATTTATATGGCTACTTGCTGTAAATCGCAGAACGTGGTCATATTTGAATCGCTTGCCATTTCCAAACCGTAACTCCGATTCCGACGTTCTTTATATCGCTTTCAAGCGATTTCATCTCATCTTTCCAGTGGCACACTTGGATTTCCAAGTTGAGGCCAGGTTCATGCATTCCTTGTCGCATCTTGCATATGCATCCCGCATCGCATTCCGCATAGCATACCATGTTTGCATCATATTGTTTGATCCTTGCACGTGGTTGATTGTGCTCCGTTTGCTTGTTTGTCTTGTTTGGGTAGATCTGGGAGACGAGTTCGCTAACGAGGAGCCCATTGAGTTTGCTTTCGAGGATCCAGTCAACTCTGACAATTTTACAGGCAAGATGATCATACCCTCGAAATGACTACTATCTTTGATTTGCTAGATGCTCACTCTTTTGCTATGCCAATGCTACGATGCCTACCACTTGTTTGCAAGCCTCCCAAATTGCCATGTCAAACCTCTAACTCACCATGTCCTAGCAAACCGTTGATTGGCTATGTTACCGCTTTGCTCAGCCCCTGTTATAGCGTTGCTAGTTACAGGTGAAGATTGGAGACCCTTCCATGTTGGAACATTATTTACTTGTTGGGATATCATTTTATTGCCATGTTATCTTAATGCATCTATATACTTGGTAAAGGGTGGAAGGCTCGGCCTCTCGCCTAGTGTTTGGTTCCACTCTTGCCGCCCTAGTTTCCGTCATATCGGTGTTATGTTCCCGGATTTTGTGTTCCTTACGCGGTTGGGTTATAATGGGAACCCCTTGACAGTCCGCCTTGAATAAAACTCCTCCAGCAATGCCCAACCTTGGTTTTACCATTTGCCACCTAGCCTTTTCCCTTGGGTTTCGCGGACTCAAGGGTCATCTTATTTTAAACCCCCCGGGCCAGTGCTCCTCTGAGTGTTGGTCCAACCTAGAGCACTGTGCGGGGCCGTCCCTTGGCAACTTGGGTTATGTTGGCTCCCGCACGCTTAGCTTATCCGATGTGCCCTGAGAACGAGATATGTGCAGCTCCTATCGGGATTTGTCGGCACAGCGGGTGGTTTTGCTGGTCTTGTTTTACCATTGTCGGAGTTGTCTTGAAGAACCGGGATACCGAGTCTGATCGGAACGTCTCGGGAGGAGGTCTATTCCTTCGTTGACCGTGAGAGCTTGTCATGGGCTAAGTTGGGACTCCCCTGCAGGGATTTGAACTTTCGAAAGTCGTGCCCGCGGTTATGGGCAGATGGGAATTTGTTAATGTCCAGTTGTAGATAACTTGAACCTTAACTTAATTAAAATGAATCAACAGTGTGAGTTACCGTGATGGTCTCTTCTCGGCGGAGTCCGGGAAGTGATCACGGTGTTGGAGTAATGCTTGTGCAGGTTGTCCTCTAGTTTCTCGCTCGCGCTTTGCCTCCTCTTCTCGCTCTCTTTTGCGAACAGGTTAGCCACCATATATTCTAGTCGCTTGCTGCAGCTCCACATATTTATCCTTGCCTTTTCCTATTAAGCTTAAATAGTCTTGATCGCGAGGGTGCGAGATTGCTGAGTCCCTGTGGCTCACAGATTACTATTAAACCAGATGCAGGGCCTGATGTTTTCGCTCCAGGTGACGCGCTCAAGCTCAAGTGGGAGTTCGACGAGGACTCTCAACGATACTATGTTTCCTTTCCTGATGATCAGTAGTGGTGCCCTATTGGGGACGATCGGGACCGTGTCGCATGTTGGGTTGTCTTTTATTTTGGCGCCGTAGTCGGGCCATGAGTGTTTGGATGATGTAATGTTATTTATGTACTTGATTGACGTGGCGAGTGTAAGCCAACTATGTTATCTCCCCTTTTATTATCTATATTACATGGGATGTTGTGAAGATTGCCTAACTTGCGACATATGCCTTCAATGCGATTATGCCTCTAAGTCGTGCCTCGACACGTGGGAGATATAGTCGCATCGAGGGTGTTACAAGTTGGTATCAGAGCCTTCCCTAACCTTAGGAGCCCCATTGCTTGATCGTTTTTAGCGGCCGAGTTGTGTCTAGAAAAATGTTTTGAGTCATTTAGGAATTATATATCGGAGAGTTTAGGAATTCTTTTTACTTCCCAGTCTCCTCATCGCTCTGGTAAGGCATCCTGACGTAGAGTTTTGACTCTTCTCTTCTCAAATTTCACTAAAAAAAATTTAGGATCACGCGGGTATCTTGGAATCGTTCCGATGGTTTTATGACAAGAACATTGTCTTGGTGCCTCCTGTCAGGGGTTTTGTGGAAGTGTCCCGGGGAGTTGAGCTCTGAGGTGTTGTCATCATAATTTTATCGTTTTAGTTCTGGAATACCTGAGTCTAGTACGCCGACATCGAAAATCTCTTTTATGTAGTTCATTGGTGAGATAACCTCGACGCCACCCAGTACTGGGGCGGGAGTTCGAGAGTATCGCCATAACTTGTATAACGGATGCTTTTCGAAGGTTGAGGTAGATGGTTTCCGAAGTTTTGCTCGGTTATGTGTTGAAGGATGGATACAGCTGGATGTAGGATTTGATAGATTTGGGTGAGATATTATGCTTCCCCTGTATCCCCAACACCTGATTGCATAACCGGAAAGGTTCGGGAGTTTCATAGGTGGGAATTCAAGTAGCTCTAGTTCTTCTTCCACGGATATTTGGTTTGAGATTGGGATTTCTTACCGATTATTCGTTCTTGATCCGTACCTTATTGATTTATTTCTCTATCTAAATTCTACGTGGCTTCTCAATTTATGGATATGTGACCATTTCAAGAGGAATGCATTCGTTCAGTTTTGTTCGGATGTGAAGACTATATGTTGCAATTTTCATTCCCTTGGATTCAGCTTCATTTATCTGTCTATGTGCTAACGGTGGTCAATGTCTTCAGGATGGCTCCCGCTAAGAGCACCAATCAGAATCAGAATCAAGATCCGCCACCACCTCCACCTCCTCCGGAGGCATGGCAAGCTGTGATGGCCGCAACCAATGCAAACACACAGTTGATCATGCAAATTCTTCAAGAGCGCAATCAAGGCAACCAAGGGAACCAAGGCAACAATCAGAATCACTTTGCTACACTCAACCAGTTCCTTGCTAACGGGCCAAAGACTTTCAGCAATTGTGTTGAGGCAACCGATGCTGGCGATTGGCTCGTGGATCTGTGCAAGCATTTCAAGTGCAGTAACATCAGGCCTGAGGACTTCGTCAAGTTCGCTTCCTTCCAACTCAAAGATCAAGCTGCAGAATGGTTCTAGCAGTACAAGGATTCCAGAGGTGGACGTGTGATTACCTGGGATGAATTCCATCAAGACTTCAAAGCTCATCATATTCCCCAGAGCGTGGTTGAAAGCAAGCATGAGGAATTTCGCAACCTGAAGCAAGGCTCTTTGTCTATCTATGACTACAACAAGTTGTTTCAGAAGCTCGCCCGCTTTGCCAAGCAGGACGTCCCTGATGAGAAGAGCATGATATACCAGTTCAGGGGTGGTCTCAGAGAAGAAATTCAGCTAGCTCTTGTTCTCTTTGAGCCCTTGAGGTACGATGAGTTCTACAACATGGCATTGAAGCAAGAGGCCGCTCAATTGAGGTGTGATGCTTCCAAGAAGCGAGTCAGAGATGCTACCCCTTCTTCCTCTACTCAAGTGGCCAAGCAGCAGAAGTATTGGCTTCCTCCTCCTCCATTCCGTCAGCCATATCAGCAGAAGAGCAAAGGTGGCAGTGGATCTTCCCACCCACCCAACCCTGGCTTTCAGAACAAGACTTCGTCTCAAGCTCCAAGATCGAGTGCTCTGTACCACCGTCCGCTTTCAGAGGTCACGTGCAACAAGTGCCAACAGAAGGGTCACTATGCCAACAAGTGCTTCAACCAGAGGCGTCTCCCTCCTCCTCCTCCTGTGAGATCGGCAAGTACAGCTGTGGTCAAGCATAACCCCAAGCACGCCAAGGTCAACTTGCTGAATGCTGCTCGGGCAGAGGACTCATTAGATGTCATCATGGGTAACTTTCCAGTTAACTCTTTTCCCGCAAAAGTTCTTTTTGACACTGGTGCATTGCATTGTTTCATGTCAAGATCATTTGTTTCCAAGCATGACTTCGTTTCACAAATGTTGGGTAAACCTATGGGAGTGGTTTCTCCGGCTAAGTCTATGAGGGCTACTTCAATAGTCCCGGATATTTCTATCATGATGGGTGATTTCAAGTTTCTGGCTTCCCCAATGGTTCTTGGTAACTCGGATATTGATCTTATTCTCGGGATGGATTGGCTTTCTAAGCACAAGGCTCAGCTTGATTGTGCAGCCAGGCAGATTGAATTGACTCATTCGTCTGAGGATGTAATTATCTTTGCCGCGAATGACGATACCATCCGTCTATTTTCTCTCAATGAGAAGGGTGAACTGGATGCCATCTTGCAAATTCCAGTCGTTTGTGAATATCAAGATGTTTTTCCAGAAGAGCTTCCAGGAATGCCTCCGCACCGGCCAGTTGAATTCGTTATTGATTTTGAGCCTGGCACGGAACCTGTGTGCAAGCGTCCTTACAAGCTCGGACCTGAAGAGTTGAAGGAGCTGAAGAAGCAACTCGATATTCAAGAGAGAATGGGTCTCATCCGGCCTAGTTCTTCTCCGTGGGGTTGTGGTGTTATTTTTGTGAAAGGATGGAACGGACCGACTTTGTGTTGATTACCGTCCATTGAGCAGGAAGACCATCAAGAACAAATATCCACTTCCCAACATCAATGAGCTTTTCGAACAACTCAAAGGTGCCCAAGTATTCTCCAAGCTTGATCTCCGTATGGGTTATCATCAGATTCGAATCCGTGAGCAAGATATTCCCGAGACGGCTTTCAGAACAAGCTATGGTTCATATGAATACACTGTCATGTGTTTTGGCCTCGTCAACGCTCCTCCGACGTTCTCTCGCATGATGAACTTCATCTTCAACGCCTACACCAATGACTTCATTTTGGTCTATCTCGACGACATTCTGGTTTTCTCGAAGAACATGCCAAGCACTTGCGTTTGGTACTCGACAAGCTGAGGGAACACAAGTTCTACGCCAAGTTCTCCAAGTGCGAATTTTGGCTCGATGAGGTTCTTTATCTTGGTCATATCATCTCTGCCAAGGGCATTGCGGTGAATCCTGAGAAGGTGTCTGCAATTGTGAATTGGGAACCTCCTCAACGTGAAGCAACTCCGTAGCTTCCTCGGTCTCGTAATCTATTGCCGAAGATTCGTTGAAAACTTTTCTAAGATCTCGAAGCCTCTCTCAAACCTTCTCCAGAAGCACGTCAAGTACGTTTGGTCTCCGGAGTGTGACATTGCTTTCAACACTTTGAAAGAGAAATTGATCACTGCTCCAGTTCTGACTCCACCTGATGAATCCAAACCGTATGAGGTCTTTTGTGATGCCTCTCTCCAAGGTCTTGGAACAGTGTTGATGCAAGAGAAGAAAGTTGTTGCTTATACCTCTCGCCAGTTGAAGCCCAATGGGAAGAACTACCACACTCATGATCTCGAGTTGGCGGCAGTTGTGCATGCTCTTTTGACTTGGAGACATCTCTTATTGGGAAGAAAAGTGGACATTTTCACTGATCACAAGAGTCTCAAGTACATCTTCACTCAGCCTAATCTCAACCTCAGGCAAACTCGATGGGTCGAAATGATCCAAGAGTATAATCCGAGTATCGAGTATACTCCAGGCAAGGCCAATGTGATTGCTGACGCATTGAGCAGAAAGGCTTATTGCAACAGTCTGATTCTCAAGCCTTATCAACCCGAGCTTTGTGAAGCCTTCCGCAAACTTAATCTGCAAGTTGTTCCTCAAGGTTTCCTCGCCAACCTTCAAGTCTCTCCCACCTTGGAAGACCAGATTCGCCAAGCTCAGCTTCTTGATGCTATGGTGAAAAAGGTGAAGATTGGGATTGCCAAGAGTCAACCCAAGTACAAGTGCTACCGCCTTGATGACAAGGACACTCTCTTCTTCGAGGATCGTATTGTTGTACCCAAAGGTGACCTTCGTAAAGTGATCATGAACGAGGCTCACAATTCTCTCCTCTCCATCCACCCTGGGAGTATGAAGATGTATCAGGACCTCAAGCAGGCTTATTGGTGGACTCGAATGAAGCAAGAGATTGCTCAATTCGTGAATGAGTGTGATGTCTGCAGAAGAGTGAAGGCAGAACACCAAAGGCCAGCTGGTCTCCTACAACCTCTTGCCATTCCAGAATGGAAGTTTGACCACATTGAAATGGACTTCGTGACTGGGTTTCCAAAGTCCAAGCGTGGCAATGATGCTATATTCGTTGTCATCGACAAACTCACCAAAGTGGCTCACTTTCTGCCTATCAAAGAGTCAATCACTGCAGCTCAATTGGCAGAACTCTATACCTCTCAAATTGTCTCTCTGCACGGTATTCATCAAGTGATCTCTTCAGACCATGGCAGCATCTTTACCTCCAAGTTTTGGGATTCCTTTCAGAAGGCCATGGGCACCAACATCCGTTTCAGCACAGCTTCCCATCCTCAAACTAGCGGTCAAGTCGAGCGTGTCAACCAGATTCTTGAAGATATGCTCAGGGCTTGTGTGATCTCCTTCGGCATGAAGTGGGAGGATTGTCTTCCATATGCTGAATTCTCCTACAACAACAGTTTTCAAGCAAGTTTGGGCAAGGCCCCATTTGAAATTTTGTATGGCAGGAAGTGCCGTACCCCTCTCAACTGGTCTGAAACCGGTGAACGTCAGCTTCTCGGAAATGACTTAATCACAGAGGCAGAGGAAATGTGCAAAGTCATTCGAGATAACCTCAAAGCAGCCCAATCCCGCCAGAAGAGCTACTATGACAGTAAGCACCATGATTTGGCTTTTGAGATCGGAGATCATGTTTACCTCCGCGTCTCTCCTATGAAAGGTACTCGTCGCTTCGGTATCAAAGGGAAGCTTGCCCCCAGATACGTGGAACCTTTCAAGATTGTCAGCAAGAGAGGCGATCTCGCCTATCAACTCGAGCTTCCTTCAAACTTTGCAAATGTTCATGACATGTTCCACGTCTCTCAGCTCCGAAAGTGCTTCAAGACTCCTGACTGCACCGTCAACTTCGAGGACATTGAGCTCCAAGAAGATCTCTCTTATCGTGAGCACCCTGTTGCTATTTTCGAAGAGACTGAACGCAAGACTCGTAACAAGTCAATCAAATTCCTCAAAGTCAAGTGGTCACACCATTCCGACCGTGAAGCCACCTGGGAATGCGAGGATCACCTCCGTTCTGAGTACCCGACGTTCTTTCAGTCCTAGATCTCGGGACGAGATCCTTTCGTAGTGGTGGAGTGTTGTAACACCCCGGATGTGATTTACCCATTATGTACTCCAACTCTTGCCGTTTCCGGCCTTAAGTTATTTTATTTTCTCGGGTTCGGGTCTTTGTCTTCGTGTGTTGTTATCGTTGTCATGCATCTCATATCATGTCATCATGTGCATTGCATTTGCATACATGTTCATAAAATGCATTCGAGCTTTTTCCCCGTTGTCTGTTTTGCATTCCGGCGCTTTGTTCTCCTCCAATGGTCATTTCTACTTTTCTTTCGTGTGTGGGGATTAAACATTTCCGGATTGGACCGAGACTTGCCAAGCAGCCTTGGTTTACTACCGGTAGACCGCCTGTCAAGTTTCGTATCATTTGGACTTCGTTTGATACTCCAATGGTTAAGCGAGGGACCGGAAAGGCCTCGTGTGTGTTGCAGCCCAACACCCCTCCAAGTTGGCCCAAAACCCACCAAAACCCTCTCCATCATCTAGAGCGTTCGATCACGATCGCGTGGCCAAAAACCGCACCTCATTTGGACTCTCCTAACTCCTCCTATGCCTATTTAAAGACCCCTTCGAAATTCTTCTTCTTCCTCCCCCCCGAAACCCTAAAAAAACTCCTCGCGCCGCCGTCGGACACGTCCGCCCCGGGCGGACGAAGTCGCGCCGCCGCTCCGCACCAGTGGCATGACGCCACGTGTCGCCGCCGCCCGTCCCGCCGCGCGGCCCGGCGAGCCCGTCGCGGGCCCTCTCGATCCGTTCCCTCCGCG
>NC_057794.1:389273843-389343771 GCF_018294505.1 Triticum aestivum | reverse complement strand
GGCCACCACCCGCGCCAGCGAGCGTCGCCGTCCCGCCGCCACCGGCCGGCTCCGCCTCCCTCCGGCCTCCTCCTCCACGCCTCAAGTCGCTCTCCGGCGATCTCCTCCGTCTTTGGCGAGCTCCAAGTACCCCGGCGTCCTCGACTTCCATGCATGACATTAACTCCGGCGAGGTCCCGATCTGGAACTGAGATCCGAAATCTCAGGGTTGACTTTTTGCCCCGAAACCCTAATTTTTTGCTATGTTCATCATGTCGTAACTCCTCATCCGTAACTCCGTTTTGGGCATATAGCATATCAAAATGTTTGTCTCAGAGAGTACATCATTTCATTCCATTGCATCATTTTCATTTGAGTTCATCTTGATGCCCGAAATGCTGTTAGAAGAGTGCTACTCGAGATAATTGTCAGATCTGCTGCTCCATTTAGATATTTGTCATTTTTGCCATGATTATTGTGTGCATGATATGCCCCTGAGCTCTACATATGTTTTGTTAAGGGTTTTTCCATCTTTCTAGAGGTGCAACCCATGTATTTTTGAGATGTGTGTGGTGCCTAGCACAAGCTTGCAAAGTGAGGCACTTGGTAATGCTGATTTCAGGGACTTAGCATTTCCACTAAGTCCTTGACCTGTTTATCTCATATTGCCATATGTTCATGTTGTTTCCTAGTAATCCGTGCCTCTTTTGAGGATGATCACTAAGGATGTTTTGTTAATCTTGTAGTGCTCTATCCATCCATGTCTTTGTTTGCAATTATGGAGCACGCTAGCTTGAGTCAATCGAGCTCTACTTTTGTCACTTCGTGAATCTGGGCAGATTGTCTACTTGTTAGCAATTTTGCTGAGGTTGTTGTAGTTGATCTGTGCATGCTATACTATTGTTCTTGCCATGTATAGCTTGCATTTTATGTATTCTTGATGGATGTATGCTTAGCTTGTCATGACTTGCTCCGTAGTGAGTGCATGCTCCAGTTTTTCACTAAGTCTGAGAACTGATTATGTTTTTGCCATGTTCCCATGCTTGCAAATGTATTTTCTGATCCCTTTTGGCTCAAGGTCACTAAGGGACTTTTGTTAAGCTCTTTGAGTAGCTCCATGCCATGCTTTACTTTTCCATGTTAAGGTCCTGTAGCATATAGTTTTGTTGCTCCGAAGAGTGTTATCTGATCTGAAATTCCAGACAAGTGTTAATTTCACTAAGTCTGAAATCTGTTTACCATATGCATTTTTGCCATGCTTGTTTGAACCTGTTAATGGATGAATTGGCTGTAGCTCAGTTCTATACTTTTGTTAAGCATCATGAATGCATCCCTGCCATGTATTTTGTTGTCATGTTTGAGTGTCGTAGCATGTTCATCTCGTTGCATTTATATGGCTACTTGATGTAAATCGCAGAACGTGGTCATATTTGAATCGCTTGCCATTTCCAAACCGTAACTCCGATTCCAGCGTTCTTTATATCGTTTTCAAGCAACTTCATCTCATCTTTCCAGTGGCACACTTGGATTTTCAAGTTGAGGCCAGGTTCATGCATTCCTTGTCATATCTTGCATATGCATCCCGCATCGCATTCCGCATAGCATACCATGTTTGCATCATATTGTTTGATCCTTGCACGTGGTTGATTGTGCTTTGTTTGCTTGTTTGTCTTGTTTGGGTAGAGCCAGGAGACGAGTTCGCTAACGAGGAGCCCGTTGAGTTTGCTTTCGAGGATCCAGTCAACTCTGACAACTTTGCAGGCAAGATGATCATACCCTCGAAATCACTACTATCTTTGCTTTGCTAGATGCTCGCTCTTTTGCTATGCCAATGCTATGATGCCTACCACTTGTTTGCAAGCCTCCCAAATTGCCATGTCAAACCTCTAACCCACCATGTCCTAGCAAACCGTTGATTGGATATGTTACCGCTTTGCTCAGCCCCTCTTATAGCGTTGCTAGTTGCACGTGAAGATTGGAGACCCTTCCTTGTTGGAACATTATTTACTTGTTGGGATATCATTTTATTGCCATGTTATCTTGATGCATCTATATACTTGGTTAAGGGTGGAAGGCTCGGCCTCTCGCCTAGTGTTTGTTCCACTCTTGCCGCCCTAGTTTCCGTCATATCGGTGTTATGTTCCCGGATTTTGCGTTCCTTACGCGGTTGGGTTACAATGGGAACCCCTTGACAGTCCGCCTTGAATAAAACTCCTCCAGCAATGCCCAACCTTGCTTTTACCATTTGCCACCTAGCCTTTTCCCTTGGGTTTCGCGGACTCAAGGGTCATCTTATTTTAAACCCCCCCGGGCCAGTGCTCCTCTGAGTGTTGGTCCAACCTAGAGCACCGTGCGGGGCCGTCCCTTGGCAACTTGGGTTACGTTGGCTCCCGTACGCTTAGCTTATCCGGTGTGCCTTGAGAACGAGATATGTGCAGCTCCTATCGGGATTTGTCGGCACAGCGGGTGGTGTTGCTGGTCTTCTTTTACCATTGTCGGAGTTGTCTTGAAGAACCGGGATACCGAGTCTGATCGGAACGTCTCGGGAGGAAGTCTATTCCTTCGTTGACCGTGAGAGCTTGTCATGGGCTAAGTTGGGACTCCCCTGCAGGGATTTGAACTTTTGAAAGTCGTGCCCGCGGTTATGGGCAGATGGGAATTTGTTAATGTCCAGTTGTAGATAACTTGAAACTTAACTTAATTAAAATGAATCAACAGTGTGAGTTACCGTGATGGTCTCTTCTCGGCGGAGTCCGGGAAGTGAACACGGTGTTGGAGTAATGCTTGCGCAGGTTGTCCTCTAGTTTCTTGCTCGCGCTTTGCCTCCTCTTCTCGCTCTCTTTTGCGAACAGGTTAGCCACCATATATGCTAGTCGCTTGCTGCAGCTCCACATATTTATCCTTGCCTTTTCCTATTAATCTTAAATAGTCTTGATCGCGAGGGTGCGAGATTGCTGAGTCCCTGTGGCTCACAGATTACTATTAAACCAGATCCTGGGCCTGATGTTTCCGCTCCAGGTGACGCGCTCGAGCTCAAGTGGGAGTTCAACAAGGACTCTCAACGATACTATGTTTCCTTTCCTGATGATCAGTAGTGGTGCCTTGTTGGGGACGATCGGGACCGTGTCGCATGTTGGGTTGCCTTTTATTTTGGCGCCGTAGTCAGGCCATGAGTGTTTGGATGATGTAATGTTATTTATGTACTTGATTGACGTGGCGAGTGTAAGCCAACTATGTTATCTCCCCTTTTATTATTTATATTACATGGGATGTTGTGAAGATTGCCTAACTTGCGACATATGCCTTCAATGCGATTATGCCTCAAAGTCGTGCCTCGACACGTGGGAGATATAGTCGCATCGAGGGTGTTTCAAGTTGGTATCAGAGCCTTCCCTGACCTTAGGAGCCCCATTGCTTGATCGTTTTTAGTGGGCGAGTTGTGTCTAGAAAAATGTTTTGAGACATTTAGGAATTATATATCGGAGAGTTTAGGAATTCTTTTTACTTCCCAGTCTCCTCATCGCTCTGGTAAGGCATCCTGACGTAGAGTTTTGACTCTTCTCTTCTCAAATTTCACTAAAAATTTTTAGGATCACGCGGGTATCTTGGAATCGTTCCGATGGTTTTATGACGAGAACATTGTCTTGGTGCCTCCTGTCAGGGGTTTTGTGGAAGTGTCCCGGGGAGTTTATGGTACCGGCGAAAGTTGCGCGGTACTAGAGAGGCTAGCAATGGTGGAAGGGTGAGAGTGCGTATAATCCATGGACTCAACATTAGTCATAAAGAACTCACATACTTATTGCAAAAATCTATTAGTTATCGAAACAAAGTACTACGCGCATGCTCCTAGGGGGATAGATTGGTAGGAAAAGACCATCGCTCGTCCCCGACCGCCACTCATAAGGAAGATAATCAATAAATAAATCATGCTCCGACTTCATCACATAACGGTTCACCGTACGTGCATGCTACAGGAATCACAAACTTCAACACAAGTATTTCTCAAATTCATAACCACTCAACTAGCATGGCTTTAATATCACCATCTCCATATCTCAAAACAATTATCAAGCATCAAACTTCTCTTAGTATTCAACACACTCATAAGAGAATTTTATTATTAATCTTGAATACCTAGCATATTAGGATTTTAAGCAAATTACCATGCTATTAAGACTCTCAAAATAATATAAGTGAAGCATGAGAGTTCATCTATTTCTTCAAAATAAAACTACCACCATGCTCTAAAAGATATAAGTGAAGCACTAGAGCAAATGACAAACTACTCCGAAGGATATAAGTGAAGATCAATGAGTAGTTGGATAATTATGCAACTATGTGAAGACTCTCTAACATTTAAGAATTTCATATCTTGGTATTTTATTCAAACAGAAAGCAAAGCAAAATAAAATTACATTCTAAGAATAGCAAACATCATGTGAAGAAGCAAAAACTTAGGATCAACCGAAACTAACCGATAGTTGTTGAAGAAGAAAGGTGGGATGCCAACCGGGGAATCCACAAGCTTAGATGCTTGAGACTTCTTGAAATATTATATTGCGGTGCCTTGGGCATCCCCAAGCTTGAGCTTTTGTGTCTCCTTAATTCCTCTCATATCACGGTCTCCCTAAATCTCAAAAGCTTCATCCACACAAAACTCAACAAGAACTCGTGAGACAAGTTAGTATAAACCATTGCCAAAACCTTATCATACTATATTGTAGCAAATCACTAAAATTATTATTCAACATTTCATACTAAATGCCTCTGCATATTTAATAGTCCTATCCTAAAATAGAGTCATTAAAGAAGCAAACATATGCAAACAATGCAAACATAACAGCAATCTGCCTAAACAGGATAGTCTGTAAAGAATGTAGCAACATCCATACTTCCCTAGCTCCAAAAATTATGAAAGAAAATTACCACTGTAGTAAATTTATCATAGCTTAATATGCAATAGGTTTCAACATTTTATCACATTCCGACTTTTGTAGGGAATTATTGCAACAGAGGTAAACTTTCTGTTTTCAAACAGCAACATGTATACTTGTAACATAGGCATAGTAAAGACTATTAATGCCACTTTTATTGAAATAAAAGATGAAAAACATTGTTCTAAATAACATCAAGCAAATCCTAACAAAATAAATTGACGCTCCAAGCAAAACACATATCATGTGGCGAATAAAAATATAGCTCCAAGTAAAGTTACCGATGAACGAAGACGAAAGAGGGGATGCCTTCCGGGGCATCCCCAAGCTTAGGCTCTTGGTTGTCCTTGAATATTACCTTGGGGTGCCTTGGGAATACCCAAGCTTAGGCTCTTGCCACTCCTTATTCCATTGTCCATCGAATCTTTACCCAAAACTTGAAAACTTCACAACACAAAACTTAACAGAAAACTCGTAAGCTCCGTTAGTATAAGAAAGCAAATCACCACTTCAAGGTACTGTAATGAACTCATTCTTTATTTATATTGGTGTTAAACCTACTGTATTAAAACTTCTCTATGGTTTATAAACTCTTTTACTAGCCATAGATTCATCAAAATAAGTAAACAACACATGAAAAACAGAATCTGTCAAAAACAGAACAGTCTGTAGTAATCTGGATCAAACGTATACTTATGGAACTCATAAAATTCTCAAATAAATTGATAGACCTGAGGAATTTATATATTAATCACCTTAAAAAATAATTAACTAAATAGCACTCTCCAAATAAAAATGGCAGCAATTCTCATGAGCGCTAAAGTTTCTGTTTTTTACAGCATGATCAACAAGACTTTCCCCAAGTCTTCCCAAATGTTCTACTTGGCACAAACACTAATTAAAAGCATAAAACCACATCTAAACAGAGGCTAGATGAATTATTTATTACTAAACATGAACAAGAAGCAAGGAATAAAAATAAAATTGGGTTGCCTCCCAACAAGCGCTATCGTTTAATGCCCCTAGCTAGGCATGATGATTTCAATGATGCTCACATAAAAGATAAGAATTGAAACATAAAGAGAGCATCATGAAGAATATGACTAGCACATTTAAGTCTAAAATACTTCATATGCATAGGGATTTTGTGATCAAACAACTTATGGGAACAAGAATCAACTAGCATAGGAGGGAAAAATAAGCATAACTTCAAAACTTTAAGCACGTAGAGAGGAAACTTGATATTATTGCAATTCCTACAAGCACATGTTCCTCCATCATAATAATTTTCATTAGCATCATGAATGAATTCAAGAATATAACCAGCACCTAAAGCATTCTTTTCATGATCTACAAGCAAGGAAATTTTATTACTCTCAACATAAGAAAATTTCTTCTCATTAATAGTAGCGGGAGCAAACTCAACAAAATAACTATCATGTGATTGAAAATTAAGATCAAGATGACAAGTTTCATTGTTATAATTATTCTTTAAAGCATACGTGTCATCACAATAATCATCATAGACAGGAGGCATGCTTTCATCGTAGTAAATTTTCTCATCAAAGCTTGGGGGACAAAACATATCATCTTCATCAAACATAGCTTCCCCAAGCTTGTGGCTTTGCATATCATTAGCATCATGGATATTCAAGGAATTCATACTAACAACATTGCAATCATTCTCATCATTCAAATATTTAGTGCCAAACATTCTAATGCATTCTTATTCTAACACTTTGGCACAATTTTCCTTTCCTTCATACTCACGAAAGATATTAAAAAGGTGAAGCGTATGAGACAAACTCAAGTCCATTTTTTATAGTTTTCTTTTATAAACTAAACTAGTGATAAAACAAGAAACTAAAAGACTCGATTGCAAGATCTAAAGATATACCTTCAAGCACTCACCTCCCCGGCAACGGCGCCAGAAAAGAGCTTGATGTCTACAACACAACTTTCTTCTTGTAGACGTTGATGGGCATCCAAGTGCAGAGGTTTTTAGGACAGTAGCAAACTTCCCTCAAGTGGATGACCTAAGGTTTATCAATCCGTAGGAGGTGTAGGATGAAGATGGTCTCTCTCAAGCAACCCTGCAACCAAATAACAAAGAGTCTCTTGTGTCCCCAACACACCCAATACAATGGTAAATTGTATAGATGCACTAGTTCGGCGAAGAGATGATGATACAAGTGGTATATGGATGGTAGATAAAGGTATTTGTAACCTAAAATTATAAAAACAGCAAGGTAACTAATGATAAAAGTGAGCGTAAACGGTATTGCAATGCATTGAAACAAGGCCTAGGGTTCATACTTTCGCTAGTGTAAGTTCCCTCAACAATACTAACATAATTGGATCACATAACTATGCCTCAACATTCAACAAAGAGCCACTCCAAAGTCACTAATAGCGGAGAATGAACGAAGAGATTATGGTAGGGTACGGAACCACCTCAAAGTTATTCTTTCCAATCAATCCGGTGGGCTATTCCTGTAAGTGTCACAAACATCCCTAGAGTTCGTACTAGAATAACACCTTAAGACACAAATCAACCAAAACCCTAATGTCACCTAGATACTCCAATGTCACCTCAAGTATCCGTGGGTATGATTATATGATATGCATCACACAATCTCAGATTCATCTATTCAACCAACACATAGAACCTCAAAGAGTGCCCCAAAGTTTCTACCGGAGAATCACGACGAAAACGTGTACCAACCCCTATGCATAGGTTCATGGGCGGAACCCGCAAGTTGATCACCAAAACATACATCAAGTGAATCACGTGATATCCCATTGTCACCATAGATATCCACGGCAAGACATACATCAAGTGTTCTCAAGTCTTTAAAGACTCGATCCAAAAAGATTGCTTCAAGGGGAAAACTCAATTCATTAGAAGAGAGAAGAGGGGGAGGAGAAACATAAGATCCAAATATAATAGCAAAGCTCGCGATACATCAGGATCGTGCCAAATCAAGAACACGAGAGAGAGAGATCAAACACATAGCTACTAGTACATACCCTCAGCCCTGAGGGAGAACTACTCCCTCCTCGTCATGGAGAGCACCGGGATGATGAAGATGGCCACCGGAGAAGGATTGCCCCCTCCAGCAGGGTGTCGGAATGGGTCTAGATTGGTTTTCGGTGGCTACGGAGGCTTTTGGCGGCGGAACTCCCGATCTGTTCTCTGTTCTGGAATTTTAGGGTACGACGATATATATGGGTGCAGGAAGTACGTCGGAGGAGCCACGGGGGCCCCACGAGGCAGGGGGAGCGCCCTCCACCCTCGTGAGCACCTCTTGTATCTCCTGACGTGGAGTGCAAGTCTATCCGGTGGCTTTCGTTCCAAAAATAACTTCTCCAGTTGATTTCATTCCGTTTCGACTCCGTTTGATATTCCTTTTCTTCGAAACACTGAAATAGGCATAAAACAACAAATATGGGCTGGGCCTCCGGTTAATAGGTTAGTCCCAAAAATAATGTAAAAGTGGAAAATAAAGCCTAGTATTGCCCAAAACAGTAGATAATATAGCATGGAGCAATCAAAAATTATAGATACGTTGGAGACGTATCACTCATGCTCCAGGGCACAACCCGGACATGGCTGAATAGCTTGAAGCCCCACAGCATCAACAACTGGGTTGATTTCACTGAAGCCTTCATCAACAACTTCACCAGCACGTACAAGCGGCTGCCCAAGCCTCGCCACCTCTCCTTATGCGTCCAAGGTCCCAACGAGTCGACTCGTGATTACCTCACACGCTGGGCCAAGTTGCGCAACTCCTGTGAAGGCGTGCATGAGGTACAGGCCATCAAGTACTTCACTGCCGGGTGCCGAGAAGGCACCCTCCTCAAGCACCGGCTTCTCTGCGACGAGCCGGCGACCCTCGACGAACTTCTGATCATAGCCGACAAGTACGCCACAACCGACTCCTCCATGAAGGAGGAAATCAAAGTTGACACATCTGGCAAGGTCTCTCCTCAAGCTCCGTGGACTTCGGCTGGCGACCCTAGTTGACGCCAGCAACCGAATGACAACATGCACAAGGCCACACTGCCGGCTTCCACCAGCCGACAGGTGGCAACTGTCGAAGATCGGCAGCCAGATGGGCAGCCTCCTCCCAAGCGTCAAAAGGGCGGCAAGACCAACTGGTTGCGCACCTTCTCGTACGAACAGACTCTCGATGCACCCTCCAAGTTCCATAGCGGTGTGAAGCCGTCCAACCACACCACTCGGAAGTGCCACTGGCTCACCAGGATCTCCAAGGGTGACGGGCTCCTGCCTCCTCCGCCTACCGGCCCGCCTCCTCCTCCTCCCCAGTAGGTGGCGGTTCGGCCAGTCGGTGCCATACAAGATGAATACCCTAAAGAGCATGGAGCTTATGTTGTGTTCACCAGCGTGGCCGACGATAGGCACAGCAGATGACAGCGACAACAAGAAGTAAATGCAGTCGCGTCAGAGACCCCCGAGTTCATGCCTTGGTCTGAGAAGCCCATCAACTGGAGCAGAGCTGACCACCCGGAGGTGATGCTCAATCCCGGTTCTTATGCCCTAGTTTTGGATGCCACTTTCGCCACAGAGAGGCGGGCTGCTCGTTTTTCCTGAGTCCTGATAGATGGCGGCAGCAACATCAACATCCTGTACCGAGACACTATGGAGAAGCTAGGAATTAAACAGAGGCAGCTTCAGCCCAGTCGGACTGTGTTCCGTGGCATAGTTCCTGGCTTTTCCTGCTCACCAATCGGCAAGACTCTAATTGACGTCCTCTTCGGAGACAAGGAACACTTTCGCCGAGAGCCGATCTGGTTTGAGGTGGTGGACCTCGAGAGCCCTTATCATGCACTGCTTGGCTGGCCCGCTCTGGCCAAATTCATGGCGGTCCCCCACTATGCCTACCTCAAGATGAAGATGCCAAACACCAAGGGAATCCTAACCATAACTGGGGACTACAAGGAGTCATCCGCCTGCATGGCAGATAGCAGCCGGCTAGCCGAGTCCCTCGTGATCGCGGCCAAGAAGCGGCTCCTTGACAGGGTTGTAGCCATGACAGGCAAGCAGCCGGAAATGTCACCCAACCCCAAGGAGTCGGAAGCTGAGGGCTCGTTCAAGTCATCTAAGGAAACAAAGAAGATACCTTGGACGGGAGCACCCGGAGAGACACGCTGTCATAGGTGCGAACCTTGACAGCAAATAGGAAAGTGAGCTCGTCGATTTTCTCCATGAGAATCGGGACATCTTTGCATGGTCTCCCAAGGACATGCCGGGTGTTCTGACGGATTTTGCCGAGCACAAGCTACATGTCTGACCTGAAGCCAAACCAGTCAGGAAGCCCTTGCGCCGCCTGTCATAGGAAAAGACAAGAGTTGTCGGAGAAGATATAGCCCGGCTTCTAGTGGCCGACTTCATCATGGAGGTGTTCTTTCCCGAATGGTTGGCCAACCCAGTCCTCGTGCTAAAGAAGAATAAGCAGTGGCACATGTGTATTGATTATACCAGCCTCAACAAAGCTTGCCCCAAAGGTCCATTTGCCCTGCCAAGAATCGACCAAGTAATTGACTCCACAGCCGGATGCGAGCTGCTGAGCTTTTTGGATGCATACTCAGGGTATCATCAGATCAAGCTGAACCCTGCCGACAGGCTGAAGACCGCCTTCATCACACCATTCGGAGCCTTCTGTTACCTGACCATGACGTTTGGCTTGAGAAATGCCGGCGCCACATTCTAGCGTTGCATGCCGAAGTGTCTCCTCAAGCAACTCGGCAGAAACGCCCATGTTTATGTGGACGATGTTGTGGTGAAGACGGAGAAGCACGGAACGCTGCTAGAAGACCTCAAGGAGACCTTTGAAAACTTACGCCGATTTCAAATCAAGCTCAACCCGTAGAAATGCGTCTTTGGAGTACCAGCCGGCCAGCTTCATGGCTTCCTGGTCTCAGAACGCGGCATAGAGTGCAACCCTGTGAAGATCAAGGCCATCGAGAGGATGGAGGTGCCCACCTGACTGCTGGACATGCAAAAATTCACCAGCTGCTTGGCATCCATCAGCCGTTTCATCAGTCGGCTGGGCGAGAAGGCTCTTCCCCTGTACCAGCTCATGAAGAAGACCACTTTTTTCGAGTGGAACGACAAGGCGTATGAAGCTTTTCTCTAGCTCAAGAAGATGCTGACCACTCCGCCTGTCCTGGCAACTCCGACTGCTAAGGAGCCCATGCTTCTCTACATCGCCGCCACCAGCCGGGTGGTCAGCACAGTCATTGTTGTGGAACGCAAGGAAGAAGGCAAAGCACTACCAGTCCAGAGGCTGGTGTATTACCTTAGTGAAGTGTTGTCCGCCTCCAAGCAGAACTACCCGCACTATCAGAAGATGTGTTATGGCGTACACTTCGCCGCCAAGAAGCTAAAGCCATACTTCCAAGAGCACCCAATCACTATTGTCTACACCGCTCCTCTTGCCGAGATCTTTGGAAGCCGAGATGCTTCGGGCTGAGTGGCCAAATGGGCCATAGATTTGCCCCCTACACCATCTACTACCAGCCCCGCACTGCTGTCAAGTCACAAGCAATAGCCGACTTCCTCGTCGACTGGGCCGAGACCCAGTACCTGCCACCAGTGTCGGATTCCACCCATTGGCGGATGCACTTTGATGGTTCCAAGATGTGCACCGATTTGGGAGCCGACATCGTCCTCACCTCTCCCAAAGGCGACAAGCTCAAATATGTGCTGCAAATCCACTTTGCCGCCTCCAACAACGTTGCTGAATACGAAGCAGTCATTCACGGGCTCCGGCTTGCCAAGGAACTCGGCATTCGCCGGATCCTGTGTTATGGAGACTCTGATTTGGTGGTCCAGCAGTCGTCAGGCGATTGGGATGCTAAAGATGCAAACATGGCAAGCTACCACTTTCTCGCCCTGTAACTCAGCGGATACTTTGAAGGCTGTGAGTTCCTACTTGTGCCAAGAAATGACAATGAGCAAGCAGATGCCTTGGCACGAATCGACTCCACCCGGCAAGCAATACCAGCCGGCGTCGCCTTGCAATGCCTCCTTAAGCCATCTGTCAAGCCGTCGCTAGAGTCAGATTCCATCTTCGTGCTGGATCCTCCCGAGGCAGTCGGATCCGACTTGAGGACCACAACAGCCGGTGTGGGGAATTCGGCAGGTGGCCCGGGGACTGAAGCAACCATACCCGTCCCGGGGACTTCAGAACTCGACCTGGGGACTGCAGCAGTCCGCCCGGGGACTTCATCGACTCAGCAAGTGGCAGCCGACTCCGACCGGCCGCCTCCCGGCCGAACCGCCCTCGTGCAAGTCGTAGTTCTGGCAGTCAAAGAAATAGTAACACCTTCATGGGCACAACCCATCCTCAACTTTCTAGTGAACAAAGAGCTGCCGGTTGATGAGGTCTCGACCCGGCAAGTCCAATGTCGGGCGACAACATACACCATAGTCAACAGAGAACTCGTAAGGCGCAGTGTCACTGGTGTGTACCGGCGCTGCATGGAGCCAGAGCAAGGTCAGGCAATCCTCAAAGATATCCACCAAGGCAAGTGTGTCCACCACGCGGCTTCAAGAGCTCTTGTTGCCAAAGCTTTCCGCCATGGGTTTTTCTGGCCAACTACTCTAGAAGACGCCAAAGGCTTAGTCCAGAAATGCAAAGGGTGCCAGAAGTTCCCTCTAAGCCACATCAGCCGGCTTCTACACTCAAGACCATCCCCATTGCCTGGCCCGTCGCTGTCTGGGGGCTGGACATGGTGGGACCATTCAAGACAGCACGCGGCGTCCTGACTCATCTGCTTGTCGCGGTGGACAAGTTCACCAAGTGGATAGAAGCTAAGCCAATCAAGAAGTTGATTGGTCCGACTGCTGTGACTTTCATCGCCAACATCACCATACGGTATGGCATACCGCACAACATCATCACCTACAATGGCACAAACTTTTCCAAAGGCGCCCTGGCTCATTTCTGCGTGACGCAGGGCATTTGACTGGACTTAGCGTCCCTTGCCCATCCGCATTCAAACGGCCAAGTGGAGCGGGCAAACGGCCTCATTTTATCCGGCATCAAGCCCCGACTGGTCGAGCCTCTGGAGCGCTTGGCCGGCTATTGGCTCGACGAGATGCCGGCCGTCCTCTAGAGCCGGCGCGCAACTCCAAACAAGTCAACCAGCTTCACACCCTTCTTCCTCGTCTACGGTGCCGAAGCCGTCATCCCGACGGACATAGAATTCGACTCCCCTCGAGTCACAATGTACACCAAAGAAGAGGCAAAAGAAGCACGAGAAGACGGCGTCAATCTACTGGAAGAGGGTCGGCTGCTGGCGCTCAGCCGGTCCACCATCTACCAACAGAGTCTATGTCGATACTACAACTGGAAGGTCAAGCCAAGATCCTTCCAAGAGGGAGACCTTGTGCTCCAGCTGATCCAGCGAACAGCCGGACAACACAAGCTCTCGGCACCTTGGGAAGGCCCCTTCATCATCAGCAAGGTGTTGGGTAACGACTCCTACTATCTGATCGATGCTCAGAAGCCTCGAGCGCGCAAAAGAGACGACTCCGGCAAGGAGACGGAACGACCATGGAATGCAAACCTCCTCCAAAGGTTTTACAGTTAAATGCACTATGTACCAATCCAACTTTTATATTAAGTATGAAGACTCCGGGTCCCCTGAGAAGAAACTTCGGGACTACCCTCCTTTATCTATATGATAAGTATTATGCCTATGAATGTGTTAGTCCGCCTGGCACCGGGTTCGACCAGTCGACCCGGGGCCTCGCCGCCTTGTACTATGTAATGTTTCCAGCAGCCGGACAAGTAATGTATTGGCACCCAAGCCTTCTCCTACCATAGCTGTAGCTCACAAAGCGGCCACCCGGTAGGCAGGAGTCAAAGGCAGGAAAGGGTGCCCACATGAAAAATGGCTAAGGACCTAAAAGTATGCGCATAGTTCAAGCCGGCTTCCTGCCTCACCGACCGGCCGTTGCGCAGCCGGCCGGCCGGCTTCTACTTAATTTGCTAAACGCCCTAGTCGACTGAGTACTTGCCTTCCCAAAGTGGCTAAGTACTTGACCCAGCCACAGTCCGTAGAGCGGCTGTCCGGCTGGCAAGACGACAATTGGGGGGGGGCAAAGGAAAAAGTCCAAGGAGCAGAAAGCAAGAAGAGATAGAACTCGAAAAAACATTTACATAACAAAAGGCCCTTGGCTAGTATTCAACAGAAGTTCGAAATACACCCCGCGGGTGGAATTTTGCGAAGCTAATAAAGTTTGTCGAGACTGATAAGCAGGTAAAAGCAAAGATAAATTGGCAGCCTAGGGAGCAGCAGACGGGTTCAGGGGAACAACGGAGTTGGTGGTGCCGGATGGTGGAGCGGCCGGCTGGCCAGTTTCCGCTTGGTCGCCTTCAGCAGGAGTCGGCTCGCTCTGGTGTGGCTCGTTGCTGGAGGCGCGGTCAAGCTGAGGCTGGTCGTCCGCTTCGACCTCTGGCGCTTCCTCTTCACCTTCCTCCTCCTCCTCGTCTTCTCCCTCGTCGCTGGAGTCGATCACTTCAGCCGAGTCCTCGCCATCCTCCGGGTTCAGCCCGAACCACTCTGGTGGCACCTCGGCACCATTCTCAGCCAGTCCCGAGAAGAAGACATTGGTGTTGGTGTACTCGACGATCGCCACCGCTCGCTTGATGAGATCACGCTCCACCACCACCAGCTCCTCCTGGGCTTCTAGTAGAAACATGGTCAACTGGGCTAGGTCTAGCCCAGGGTACCACGCCTTGATGAACTCCAGGGCCCGGCGTGCGCTATCCTGGGCCGAGGAGCCCTTCCAAGCCTCAAGACGGCCGGCCGCCACTTCCAACCAGTCGGCGGTCCAGCTGGGAGTGCGCGGAGCCGACATGTCTGGCCACAGGGCGGAGATCGCCTGGGCCCCAACACGCTGAAGATGGCACAACATTCGATGAGCCGGTCGAAGGCGGGCTTGGACGTTGAGGAGCTGCTCACTAAGGGTCCGGGGGCGTCGGCAGCAATCTGCGCTCCTTCTGCCCTTTGTTCCTCATGATAGGCCTCAATAGCCTGGTTGGCGGCGCCGGAGTGGCCAGGAAAGAAGTCTGCACGAGCAAAAAAGCAAGTAAGGCAGAAGCCGGAAGCTAGAAGCCGGCCTGGTCGGCAGCCGACAGGTCAAAGAAAGAAGAAGGAAGAAGCTTACTGTCAACCATGTCTTGATCTCGCCGAAGCCGGCAGTCAGCATGGCCTCCTTATCAGTCCGGGCGGAGCGTTTGGTCTCGAACTCGGCAAGGAGACCGGACTCCTTTGCCTCCGCCTCTTTCTAAGCCATCTTGAGAAGCTCCTCCTGCTCCACCAGCTACGTGGCCAACTGGTCACGCTCTTCGGCCAGCTTGCTGCACTCTGCCTCCTTGGCGCGCAAGGCGGCCTCGGCTTCACCAAGCTGCTGCTGCAGGGCAGCGTTGGCCTCTGTAAGAGGGGAGAAAGGGAAAGGCGTCAGCAGCCAACGAAAAAGAAGAACAGTTGCCGGGGAGATCCGGCTTGACTGCTCAGCAGTCGGCCCGAATCTCGGGGACTACAGCCCGCGGGTGCGCCAGCGCGCCCCCGCAGAGAAAAGAAACAAGGACTTACTCTGGCTCTCCAACAAGTCGACAGCCCGTCGGTCCAGCTCTTGGACGTTGGAGTTGAAGGTGACTGCGCGGAGGTTGTGATAGTATTATAACGAAGATAACAGATGAAGTTAGTACTCAGAGCTCGCCAAATTAAAAGCTCCGAGCCGCCTGCTCGGCAGCCGGCCCAAAGCTCGAGGACTACATTAAGTGGGTATACTGGCGCCCCCCACAAAGAAGTAAAAGAAATTCAAGAGTTAAAGATGAAGAAACATACCCAGATGGCCGCTCGCGACTCCAGGAATGCCTGGTTGCACCGCTTTAGGGCGTCGGCTTCAGCTCGAAGCTTGCCTTGGACGTCCAGGATCGCCTGGTTCGAAGGGCCCGTACTGCCTCCTTGCACCCAGTCGATGGGCGCGGCGCTGGTCGCCTCGGCGTCCGGGATCGATGAGCTCGCGGCACCGACTTCCAGCGAGCGCGGTGCCGAAGCCGCCTTTGCAAACCGGTGGCGCGATGGTGTGCGGACCTCAGGAGTCGGGCCTGTTACCATCTCGCTGCCGGCTGGTGGCACTGGCGGGTCGGCTGACTGCTTGTCCTGCGCTCCTTCGGACGGCGGTGCTGGAGGCACAACTACGTCCGGCATGGCGACATCGCCGCCCTCCCTCTCCATGACCGGGTGATCATCGCTGGCACCCCCAGTCGGCGCCATAAACTCTGGCGGTGGCGGTGCGGAGTTCAGGGGGACGACGAAGACCGGCTCCTGGCAGCGCGCGGCTTCCTCAAGCCGCTTCTTCGCGGCGGCATCGGCCTCCGCCAGCTTCTTCAGTGCAGCAGCCTCCGCCTTGTCTTCCTCTGCCTTCTCCCCGCGGGCAGCTTCCTGCTCCTCGCACACCTCACGCGCGTTTCGCTCCCGTGCCTCCAGGAGGTCAGCCGCGGGATCGATTTGCCGGCTCGTGGTGGAGGCCTCCGCCGACCCGATAACGGAGGCGGCGGCTGACTTCTCGAGTGAGAGCGGCGCCCTAAATCAAGAAGACAAGGAGAAGAAGCTCAGATAAAATTAACAAGAAAGGAAGGCACGAGAAAAATATACTTACGCCGACACCATGGGAGGTGCCTTCGGTAGTTTTTGGAACTTGGCCGCCTTCGTGGCGGCCTCCTTCCGCCTGGTCACGGTGGCCTCCTTCCGCCTGGTCGCGGCGGCCTCCTTCCGCCTGGTCGCGGCGGTCGGATTCTTGGCCTTCTTCGGCGCGCTGCCAAACAAGGTGGCGCCCTGTTTACGCTTTCGCGTACTGCCTCGAGCAGTCGGCTCGGCGGAGGGGCCCGCGTCCGCCTTGCCGGCGCCTCGTGAAGGGCACGGCTCCTCCTCATCATCAAAATCATTCGGCCATGACTCGACACCGACCCCCTCTTCGAAGCTGCCTGCTCCGTAGACGCCACCTGTGGCGTCATCTTCCAAGGCAGCCGCCCCCAAGTCAGGGTCGTCATGGTCGCTCACGGCTCGGTCCGGCAAGTAGGGGCCGCCTGTCCCCACGACTGCGGCCGTCGCCTCGGACATGTAGATCTGTTTCAAAAAGTAAGAAGCCGACTGGTTGATCAGCAAGAAGGAATCAAGATGAAGCGCGGGGGAGGGAAAAGGTTGAAGAGTTTACGACAGGCGATGGGTTCGCACGGGAGTACGACTGCTTGCCAAATTGCCAGGACCCGTCTAGCTTGAGGTCGGAGATCTCGTTGACCAAGTTTTCCACCTCGGCAGCCGGCATCTCCTTGGTGATTAGCTGGCACGGGTTGCGGTGCCCGCTCATCCGGCAGATCAAGTGAGGCTAGCCTTGGAGCAGGAGAACCCGGTGCGCAACCAAGGCGACCAGCAAGTCGGACGCTTTGAGGCCTTCGGCCTCCGTCAGCACCCGGAGTCGGTCGATGGCGGTGGCGCCGTCTGTCGACACCGGCTTCAGCTTGTAGCCCCAGTTGGCCCGAGGCTCTGCTGGCGGGCCGGCTTCATAGGCCGGCAGGTTGAGGAAGTCGACGGCCGGGTCGACGTTCTCCACATAGAAGTAAGATTGCTGCCACATCTTGACCGACTGTGGCAGCTTGATGGAGGGGAAGGCATTCCTTGGAGACGGACAACGCACGCCGACGAATGCACCACACTAAGCAGCCACCTCCCGGACTGAGGTTCCCAACTTGGTGTAGAAGAACCCTCCCCACAACTCGATGGTGGGGAGGATGACGAGGTAGCCTTCGCACATGGTGATGAAGGCGGATAGGAGCATCATGGTGTTGGGCGTGATGTGGTGAGGTTGGAGATGGTAGAAGTCGAGGAATGAGCGGAGGAACCGCTCGCCGGCAGGCCGAAGCCGCGGATGAAGTGCGAGCGGAAGACGACCCGCTTGCCCTCTCCCGGCGCTGGCGAAATCTCCCCATTGGGAGGCACGCGCGCCTTCATGTAACAGGCACCGGGAAGTTGCCGCGTGTCGCGGAGGAAGGCGATGTGGTCGTCATTGACGTTCGACCCATCCCAGTCTCCTCCCTGCTCGCACGTCGTGAAGAGCTCGACGAAGCGAATGGCGCGGCAGGCCAGTCCAAGAACGGCTCGGGGCGGAAGAGTTCGACGGAAACGGGCGGCGGCGGCGCTCCGGCGGAGTTTGAGGGCGCTGCGGCAAGAGGAGGAAGAAAGAGGCAAGAGTAGGGGCAGGAGGGCACGCGTGCTCCGCCGCTCCCCCTCCTCCCCCTACTTATAGCCGTCGGGCTATGAAGCCAAGGGGGCGAGCGCGGGATCGTGGGATTAACTGTGCCCACGACCCCACGTCCCCCCGTTTATCGCGCGAGTTACCATGCGTGGTAACTCTGTGAGGAAGCTCAACCGGCCTCCTCGGCCGCGGCGGATCCGCTCGCGTGCCGATGCTCGGTAGTGGCGGGCCCAGCCTACTGTCACGTCCCATCGCACGCGTGGGCTGGCAGGCTAGCCCGGTTGGTTGATGCCAAGTGGCATGCCCACAACAGGCGACATGCTTGGAGGCTTCGCTAATAAGCCACCTCGTTCCCGCCGTCGTGTTCAAAGTCTTCAGATGAGTTCAATTGGCGGTGGCCGACTCCCTCCACTCGGCACGCTAGGAGTCGGACAAGGATTCAGATCAGAGCACTCGGAGGAGGAAACTGTTGAGGCTTCTTGGCTTGCCAGCTGTCGGTGTCAAAACCGGCGGATCTCGGGTAGGGGGTCCCGAACTATGCGTCTAAGGCGGATGGTAACAGGAGGCAGGGGACACAATGTTTACCCAGGTTCGGGCTCTCTCAATGGAGGTAATACCCTACGTCCTGCTTGATTGATCTTGATGATTTGAGTATTACATGAGTTGATCTACCACGAGATCGTAGAGGCTAAACCCTAGAAGCTAGCCTATGATTATGACTGTTGTTGTTCTACGGACTAAACCCTCTGGTTTATATAGACACCGGAGGGGGCTAGGGTTACACAGAGTCGGTTACAAGGGAGGAGATCTACATATCCGAATTGCCAAGCTTGCCTTCCACACAAAGGAGAGTCCCACCCGGACATGGGACGAAGTCTTCAATCTTGTATCTTCATAGTCCAACAATCCGGCCAAAGTATATAGTCCGACTGTCCGAGGACCCCCAAATCAAGGACTCCCTCAGTAGCCCCTGAACCAGGCTTCACGATGAGCCCGGCACGCAGATTGTTTTTGGCATTGCAAGGCGGGTTCCTTCTCCGAATACTCCATAGAAGATTTTGAACACAATGATTGTGTCCAACTCTACAAAACAAATTCCACATACCACCATAGAGAGTACAATATTTCCACAAATCTAACTTGCTGACAACTTTTCATAACGTGACATCATGGCATGGCCCGGTCATTATTCGAACCGTTTTTCTCAACCAGCTACTGCACATACTGCGAGGCGGTTTTCTTGGCACGTCTTGTCGATGCAGAGATCGTGTCCCCTTATCACGGTATTCTCATCAATACAGGTGTGGGTAACCCAAGCGCGCCTGCTGGTGTGACTCCTCGATTTTAGGCAAGTCCCAAACGGGAACGCGGGAGACGATTGATATTCGCCCTCTTTATAAAGGGGCCGAGGCCTGTCCTTTTCTTCTCGTGCTCAATCCTTCCCCTCCCCCACCTCGAGTTCCAACACCCAAGGCTTAGGCTAAGCGCTTCGGACCTTCAACTATGTCCGGATCCAACCTTCAAGGTCGGTGGATGGCCTCCTCTCTCATAGAGGGGGACATCAAGAAGCTAAGGGAAGCCAGGTACCTGACCGCCGAAATCTCGCACAGGCTGCCTGCTCAAGGGTAGTTCATCCCTACTCCCGAACCCAACGAGAGCATCATATTTGTTTCCCACTTCCTCCGAGGGCTAGGCTTTAGTCTTGATCCCTTTGTCAGAGGGTTCATGTTTTATTACGGGCTCGATTTCCACGATCTAGCCCTAGATTCCATCCTTCACATCTCGTCGTTTGTGAGGCTCCTCCGCATTACCCCACACTTAGGCTTATGGCTCAAGACGTTCAATGTGAAGCCAAGGATGATCGATGGGCGACACGCAGAATGTGGAGGTGCCATAATAAGCAAAGGCGCCGATGCTCCATGGCCGAAGGGTTCCTTCCTAGAGGTGTCCAACTTATCGCAGCGGGAGTGGTTTTACATCATAGCTCCCCGAAGTACCAAGTGGGTAGCCGCCCCTGCTTTCTGTCCGGGGCCCCCGCCACAATTGGCTTCATGGGTCAACAAGGGGCTGGATTGGGGGCTAGTTAATGATGTGCCGACATTGCAGAGTCGCATCTGAGATCTTCTCAGGAGGGATGTCAGTCTTGTCAAGGTAATGCAAGTTATGCTAGTTCGCCGGGTCCTGCCATGCCAACATCGATCCCTCGTATGTGGGAGTTCAACCCGGAAGGACTGCGAACTATTCAACAATTCTTCGGCATGACGCTCGAAGGGATGTATGGATTATTCTTGGGATCATGAATAAAGTGTTCGGACACCACCGAGGATGCGAGTCTAAACTGCAATCGTCCAAATACCCATGTAAGTAGTTCTGCGGCCGAACACGTGGTCTCTTCATTTGTCATAATATCATCCTGAAAAAACTGCTCTTGGCCAGGACTGGATAAGAAAGGCGAAGATGATCAGGTGTCCGGCCCCCCTTCCCGAAGGCTCACCGGATCCTGTACTAGCCAGTATGCTTGAGCATGCACTTTATCAGGCGCCATCAGGGGAAGATAAAGGGAGGGGTAAAGAAGCCGAAAGCAGGCCTCACATATTACTCATCCAAACCAGGGGAATTGGTGTCTCCGCGAAGGAGGATAATCGGGGAGAAGAATCTAGAATCCTTTCTCCCCAAGGAAGGAAAAGGACTGCCTCTGACGACTCGAGAATGGAAGTTTCCAAATGAGGGAAGAAGCCTTCGCCAGGGGGCCCTGCCCTAGAGGGCGTCCTTACCGTACAGTGCCCGCAAGGGGGCGAACCCTCCACCGAGCTGTTAGTGAATCAAGAGTACTTCTGGTAAATATATCCTGCTTTATCTCCAAGGATAATAACTGAGACATATATCTTGCAGTCCGGCTCGTAGCCCTTCTCGACAGAGTTCGTCTTCGGGGGATCTTCTTCTGGAGATGACGGAGAGCGAAACGCCTCCCCCTATCTCCCAGTCTCCTGGGGCGGATGACCCTGAGGTGTCATCACAGAGGATTTCTCCTGATCCGCCAGGGTTAGAAGGCAACCCTTCGGCCACCCAAAGTCCGGAGTATTCGGCTCCTATGGAGAGCAACAGAAAGGGTCCGGGACTATCCGGTGCGCAACCGGGCGTACTGATGAGTCTTTTGGAGAAAGCGGCTATCTCAGAGGTGCATCGTACTTTAATGAGTACGGTGGTTGGGAGGATTTCATCCGCCAAAAGTGGGTTGCATGAAGCTTTTGTGAGTCTGCTAAGAGGCTTTGAGGTACACAAAGTAATGTATAAATATTTTGATGGTACCGCACACGCTAGGTGTGCTCTATACAGATAGTAGCGCCTGAGACTCTGGTTACTGTCCGAAAGCTGCAAACAGAGGATCGTAGTTCCTGGTAATGATTGCGCTGCTTTCATGTGCAGGCGGGTGACGGTGCGGTGGCTGGATGAACTGCTGAATTTGCCGGTCTTAGCCGGCAACTTGATGCGGCAGATGCTGACATCGCACTTGTGAACAAGCGGCTTGACGAGGCACAAGGTATTTATTTTCGGGTGGTCAAACACATATTAAGAGGAGCAGGATGCTAGTATCTATAATGTGCTGTGACTGCAGATGAAGCTGCCACCATGGAGACCCTTCGGACAGAACTTGCCCAAGCCAAGGAACAAGCCAGGAGGAGTGATGCGGCCGCCCTGAAGGCGGCCAAAGAGTTAAGAGCCGAACAGGCTGCTCGTCACCAAAGCGAAAATAAAATAGCCAAGATGGCTATTGAGCTGGAGGATGCCACCGACCGGTATGAGCTTCTTAAAAAGGAAAGCCAAGCGAAAGCGGCGGACTTGGAGAAAACCATGGTAGCAGCCAAGGAGACCCGCTCTAAGATCAGAGCGGCGAAGGAGGAGCTTCATCAAGCTGGAGATATCACGGCTAGGAAGCCCTTCTTGTTGCGGATGAAGTTCGGAGATCTGAAGTATGCCCCTCTGGATCAATTATGGAGTGCCGCAGACGCGTATTCAAACCTAGCAATGAGTGCTGCTGATGCGACTAAGTTTTTGAAGGATAAAAAAGATCATGAAGTGGAAAAGTTGTTCTGGTCGCAGTTCAGTGCTCCAACGCGTCCACTGCTGCTAAACGAGCAAATGGCCGAGTGGGCTGAGCTCCATAGGTTGTCCGGGCTTGCCATGAGGTCTGTCGTGGATCATCTTTGGCCGGAAGGACCAAGGCCGAATAGTTATTTTGGTTTAGTGCAACGATTCCTTGGTGCTGTGCCGCATATCGACGCGGTAAAGAGGTCGGCGTGCATAGAGGGTGCGTGGATGGCTCTTGCCCGTGTTAAGACATATTGGGCAGAGATGGATGCCACCGCTATTGCAACCGGGGGGTTTGGCCGTAGGCCAGGTCTCGTCCGAGCACTATTTTGACGAAGTCCTAGAAGGCGCTCGCCTAATAGAGGCTCAGTGCTCTGAGTATCATGTTCGAGTGACATGTATCCCAATTTGTAAAAACAATGCTATTTGGCTTATAGAAGGTTGTGTTTATACTTTTGCCTGGAAGTATTATTATGCCTCCTGTGCGGCCATTTTATGTATGTATATAACCTGGAAGTTTGCAGTCGTCGGCTTCAGCCCCCATGCATATAATGCAGGGGTGTTCGGAAAAGCGCGTATTCACACTTGATCCAACGCCTTGGTCCATTAAGGAGGTGATAGCGCGGCGAACAAGGCAATTAGACTATATTGCTTTAACACTTTCACTTAGTCATAGGAGTTTGATAGTGGGGCTCCTATATAGCCCCTGATACTTCCGCGCTTATCCAAATGTGGTGCGCGTACATACATGACCAGGAAACCGGTCCTTCGTTAATGCGGAGGAATCGCGAAGATTCCGCTGAGTCCTCGAATGGTTGACCAGTCTCACGCTTTATCATGACAGTCAGTTTTCGGCTTTCTCTACTGAGGTGCTTGTCCTGATGAACCAGGGCACAATCGCAGTAGTTCTCCCGGTGCCACCTTAGCCGATAGAGCGGAACATAAGGTAGAAAAACATAGGAGCCGGGCAAACCCAACTATTGACCAAAGACATGATTCGGAGCTGATGCATATAAGGCCAAACTCGCGACGCCGAACACTCCCTAAGGTATTCGGTCTTTACATGTATACTGGGCTGAGTAATGCCCTCGATAATAAGCCCTGAATTTCTAGGTACGTGCATTAGTCTGTCGTGACAAAATGTCAATAACGTCTGCATCACTCTTGGGTATGTTGAGTATCCTGAGGGGTGAAGCAACAAGAGACAGTAAAAAAGGTTTATACATGGTCTTAATCTAAAAAAAACCTTTGAACGGGGCCCTGCTGCATGTCTGCGCCTGTGTCTCCGTTGTGCCGTATGCTGGAAGGGTGTAGCACAATGATCATCTGTAAGAGAGAAAAGCCCAGGTGAAAGTTTTTGTGCGGAAAATTGGTTATTCTTAATAAACCTTTAAAATTCAACCTAAATAAGATCAAACCTAACTGTAGTCACTTTTACATGTGGGAAGCCCCTAGCACCACCTATGGGGGTATATCCATCGACCCAGTCGTGGGTTTATCTGAGCTATTACAGCTAGTTGTGCGCCGGACTCGTCTAGCCGTGTCTGCGGTCTTCACGACCTGTCGTTTATTCTGATTGGAGAGGGCGTTCAGTGTTCGGCTGCTAAAGCTGCCACTCGTTCTTCCACACGTAAGGAACATTCTGTGTTTCCGCTGACTATGATGATGCCACGTGGACCGGGCATCTTAAGCGTAAGATAAGCGTAATGCGGTATTGCATTAAAATGAGCGAAGGCCGTTCTTCCGAGTAGTGCTTGATAGCCGCTTCGGAATGGAGCGATGTTGAAGGTTAACTTTTCACTTTGGAAGTTGTCGGGAGAACCGAATACAACCTATAGTATTAGAGAGCCCGTGCAGCGGACCTCTGGGCCTGGTATTACTCCTTTAAAGGTACTATTGCTTTGGTTGATTCTTGTCGGGTCTATCCCCATTTTGCAGACTGTGTCCTGATATATCAGATTAAGACTACTGCCGCCATCCATAAGGACTCGGGTGAGATGGTATCCGTCGATTATTGAGTCCAGTACCAGGGCAGCCGATCCTCCGTGCCGGATACTAGTCGGGTGATCCCTACAATCAAAAGTGGGGGTGAAGGGCTCCACGGTGCATACGTCTCGGAGTGTGCTTTTGCTCCTCCTTTTGTTACGTGAATCATGTTCACTGTTTTGACCTCTCGTGGGAATTTTTTCTGTCCCCCAGTGTTCGGCTGGCGAGGCTCATCCTCGTCTTCGCTTTGTGTCTCCCTCCCCTTGTGTTCGGCATTTAGCTTGCCGGCCTGGTTAAAGACCCAGCATTCTCTATTGGTGTGATTTGCGGGTTTGTCGGAGGTGCCATGAATCTGACATAATCTGTCTAGAATCTTATTTAGGCTGGACGGTCCATCTCTGCTACCTTTAAATGGTTTTTTCCATTGACCGGGTCGAGAGCTCCTGAATCCGGCGTTTACCGCCATGGTGTCCGGGCTGTCTTCCTTGTTTCAACGCTTGCTTTTATTGTGTCGTGGTTTTCCATTGCCATCCCTAGCTTCGGATGTGCCTGGGTCACTGGTGCCGCTACGGGCTAGCCAACTATCTTTTCCCATGCAGAAGCGGGTCATAAGGCTTGTTAGGGCTGCCATTGTCCTCGGATTTTCCTGGCCGAGGTGTCTAGCGAGCCATTCGCCCTGGACACTGTGTTTGAAAGCTGCTAAGGCTTCAGCGTCCGGGCAGTCGACAATTTGATTCTTCTTAGTGAGGAATCTGTTCCAAAGCTTTCGGGCTGACTCTCCGGGCTGTTGAATTATGTGACTTAAATCATCTGCATCCGGAGGTCGGACATAGGTCCCTTGAAAATTAGCCCGAAAAGCATCTTCAAGCTCTTCCCAACTTCCAATTGAGTTCTCGGGGAGGCTCTTCAGCCAGTGCCTAGCTGGTCCTTTCAACTTGAGGGGCAAGTATTTGATGGCGTGGAGATCATCTCTGCGAGCCATGTGGATATGAAGGATAAAGTCCTCAATCTAGACCCCAGGGTCTGTCATTCCGTTGTATGCCTCTATGTTCATGGGTTTTAATCCTTTTGGAAATTCGTAATCCAAAACCTCATCGGTGAAACATAGGGGCTGCGCGGTACCCCTGTATTTGGATGTGTCATGGCATTCTGACGGTTGTAGTGTTCGGTTTTGATTCTGTGTCAGAGCGCGCTTCCTAGATCCGTAGATGGACCTGGTCATACCGGCTTTTTGGTGCAAGTCCTCACGTAGATCGTGTGCTGACTTATGTGCGACATCGTTAGCCGCCCTATCGCGGCCACGAGGTGGTCTATCCGGCCGATCGGCCATTTTAATTTTTGGCTCTAAGGCCTCATCATCGAATTCGGGCAGCAGCTTGCGCTTTGGATAGCTCTTTGTGTGGCGGCTGCCCCCGTACTTTTCTTCAGTGACGAGCACTTTGTTCCATCTACTGTTGAGTGTATTTTGTGCGACCTTAAGCCTTTGCTTCTGCTTCTTCAGACTCCTCATGGTGGCAATAAGCCTTCTATGGAGGTCCTCTTGCTCCGAGTTCCTTTCCGGGATGATGTGTGCGTTGTCGTCCGGACTGTTCTCCTCTCTAGAGACAGGTTGATGAGCCTTACCCTTGGCGTTGCCATGATCGGACAGTAGCTCCGTGCTGTGTTCGTCGTCCGCTGGTTCCTCCTGCTCTGTCGCTGGGTCCATGTGGTCGTCGCTTGCCTTGGAGTCGACCGAGGTATTATTCTTTCTTGCGCTGTTATCGTTGTTTTTGCCGAGGCGGGATTTGGAGCAGCGCCTACGTCATCGCTTTGGTTGCTTCTCGAGGGAATTATCCTCAGCTACATCCTTCCGTTCCTCGTCATTGTTTTCTTTGGGTGTATCCACCATGTATATATCGTGTGATGAAGTGGCTGCCCAGCGCCTTGTGGGTGGTCGTCCATACCGTCGATGTCTTCGGAGCCAAAATCAAGCATGTTGGTTAAGTTGTCGACTATGGCTATTAAGTGGGTGGTGAGTGGGGAATGAATTTCTTCTTCGTCTGCTTCCCACTCAAGCCGGGCATAGTTTAGCCAAGGGTCTCCTGACAAGGAGAGAGACCTCAATGAATTTAGTACATCGCCCAAGGGCGAGTGCTGAAAAATATCCGTGGAGGTAAACTCCATGATCGGTGCCCAATCAGATTCGATAGGCACGGACGCCGGCAGTTTGGAGCTTGTGGCCGGGGACGAATCCAAGGATCTGGCAACACAGGTCTCATAGGGGGTGAAGTTAGTATTCGGCTCTATCGCCGTTGAGAGTGCGGCCTCCGTGGCGGTGTCCATCCACCCGTCCTTGGACGGCACGATCTGCTCCGGATTGAGGGCCGGAGTAGCCACAGGTGTAATCTCCCGAACACCGTCCGGCGGCGGAGCTAAGTCATGCTCGTCGTGACTGTGCGGCGCACCTGATATGGGCTCGAATCCGTCGAAGATCAAGTCTCTGCGGATGTCGGCATTATAGTTCAAGCTTCCAAACCTGACCTGATGGCCAGGGGCGTAGCTCTCGATCTGCTCCAAATGGACAAGCGAGTTTGCCCGCAGTACGAAGCCGCCGAATACGAAGATCTATCCGGGGAGAAAAACGTCACCCTGGACCGCATCGCTGCCGATGATCAAAGGAGCCATCAAGCCTTATGGTGACGACACAGTGGAACTCTCAATGAAAGCACCAATGTCGGTGTCAAAACCAGTGTATCTTGGGTAGGGGGTCCCGAACTGTGCGTCTAAGGCGGATGGTAACGGGAGGCAGGGGACACAATGTTTACCCAGGTTCGGGCCCTCTCGATGGAGGTAATACCCTACGTCTTGCTTGATTGATCTTGATGATATGAGTATTACAAGAGTTGATCTACCACGAGATCGTGGAGGCTATACCCTAGAAGCTAGCCTATGATTATGATTGTTGTTGTCCTACGGACTAAACCCTCCGGTTTATATAGACACCGGAGGGGGCTAGGGTTACACAGAGTTGGTTACAAGGGAGGACATCTACATATCCGAATTGCCAAGCTTGCCTTCCACGCAAAGGAGAGTCCCACCCGGACACGGGACGAAGTCTTCAATCTTGTATCTTCATAGTCCAACAGTCCGTCCAAAGTATATAGTCCGGCTGTCCGAGGACCCCCTAATCCAGGACTCCCTCACCAGCCGCGACGCCTCACCAGCTTCGGGGACTACTGTCGGAGTAATGGGCCACGGGTAGCCCGACCCGAGTCCCTGAGCCTTTCAAGACATCGAGGCTGGCTGCGCCTCTCAAGACATCAAGAAGAAGTGCCGCCTTCTAGTGGCCGGCTGTCCCAAGCGGCCGACTGCCGGAAGGCGGCCAAGTTCAAGAAGGCAGCTCCAAGACGGGCCGACTTCCTGTGGGCAGCCTCCGGAGAGGCCGACTCCTGGCAGGCGGCCCATCGCGCTCCCGGAGTCTGCACTCCCATTCAAGAGGACGAGACATGGTGAGTCTACAGTGTAGCCCATCCCCCCCATATCTAGGGCCGGGCGTGGCCACAGTGCTCCGAACGGGCGGAGATCTCTGCCTGTACATGGCACTGTTGCCACTCCATCCCTGACGTCCCTGCTGGCAGGCCAAGCCCCGTTCCCATGTCGATCCGTCGGTACGGCCTGCGGGCGGCGGGCCCTACCGGGCAGCGAGAGCCCGGAAGCCGGCGGAGGCTTGGCCAATTGGACCTAAGGGAGGCCGGCTCCCTGCAGGCAGCCCGTTCCCCCCTCGGGGTCCGTGCATCATTAAGCCAGAAGAGACTGGGAGTGGCTACAGTGATCTCCCACCAGGCGGTGGGACTGTAGCCACGCTCCCCAGACCAAGCATGCGTCGTTAACACCACGGCTACAGTAATCAGCAGCCAGTAGGACCCGCGAGCGGCAGGAGCGGCCTGTCGGCTCCGTACCAGACCAGGTGGCGGGCCCCAGCCCCCGGCGGAGAAGCCGACGACTAGAGACACTGACAGCTGGGCCCTACACCCAGCCCGATTACCATTGTACCCCTGGGGGGTAGGCCTATATAAACCCCCCAGGGCACCCATGCAAAGGGTTCCCAACCTGTTAGAACTAGACTCATACCTAGAGGAAGGAGAGAGCGAGCCTGCCTTCTCCTACCTCTAGCATACAGCTCGAGGAGCACCATTGTACTCACCTGCGCCTTAGTGATCATGCGGAGACCCCGCAGAGCAGGACTAGGGGTGTTATCTCCTAGGAGAGCCCCGAACCTGGGTAAAGTACACCGGCGTTCATGTCTACACCTCATCCCGCTTCCAGGCACCGGCGATGTTCTACTCGCATATGTCGCACCCAACCCCCAACAATTAGTTTTATAAAAATGTTAAGATTCATGGGGTTGTGCATTGTAAAGAATAAAGTAAAAATACATAATGGCAATTCATATAGAAAAAAAATTCAATTATGATACGGAAGATTCTAGAACAAAGGAGAAGTGCTTGTGTTTTGAGGTTTGTGCATTATGCTTAAGTTCAACCATGGAGTCTTGTAAATTGTACATCTGGCAGATCTGGTGGAATGTTGATGATATCCAACGGCCAGTAGTGCTCGGATTTGCCATCTCTGCACTGTCGGATTAGCTTCATCCAGCGACTATCTTTCAAACTTATTCGCCACTATATAGTTATTGTGCCATAGTTGCATGTCTTGGAAAAAAGCTACTAGTGGGTTGTACTAGCTATTTAGGAATAGAAGATGTATACATGGAAGTTGTAGGGAAAGAGATGACATGGAGTATCTCAATTCCTATGAGTAGGGATTGGAAAAGAGATGTCATCTGGTTCACATCATAGGAACTTTTCTATTGAATCTAGAGATGACATGTATCTCAATTCCTATGAGGAGGGATTATAAAAAGAGATGTAATTTGGTTCATATCATAGGAAATTTTCTATTGAATGTACGCTAATGTTTATTTTCCTTTGAAATCATGGGAGTATAGGAATCCATTCATATGAACCAAGTGGCTCTAAAGCTACATAAATGATATCATGTTTATTTCCTTTGAAATGTGGAGTATATGAATCTATTCCTATGAACCAATTAACTCTAAAGAAAAAAATCCTATAAAAATCATATCATATAGAGTTCCTATGATATTCCTCCACACAAAAGGATAGTTGAAATTGCTGCAGGTGATACGATGGTCTTTCTTTGTAAACTCCTCCCCCATCTTTATAGTTACCTCTCGAAGATGAAATGATATATATAGGGTATTCTACATGTCCAATTTGGTACACGAAAACTCGGTAAAAAGTTTGCGAGGTTCGAATTTTCAATAAATCTATATGCACTGCAGTTTGGAACGGAGGGAGCATACGAAAGTTTCTAACACTCACATGGAAGATTTGTGTGTAGGAGGAGTGGCTGTTCTGTTAAATGACATGGCAAAACTGACACTGTCGGATGCCGATCTAACAGTTCTTACGGCGTTCGTCAGGAAAAGGCTTGTGGTGAACGTTTCTCGGATAATGATTTACGCAGACATGCATTGCATTGATACGTGCCCCCCTCTCTCACGCACATGCGCCCCCATGAGTGACGACTCTCCCGAGTCCTCTCGCACCCATCGTCTATCTGTAGGTAGACATCACACACATATGTGCGCTTCACACCCTACCCTCAGAACTTCTAAAAAACAAAAGACGTCCTGCACATTTTATTTTAGCTCATATGTCACACACTTATACTATTACTCTTGTGGCGAACGTTCTTTGGGCACAGTATATTGTACTCTCATGAAGAGAAGCGGTGCACGCACGCACTAGTTCTCTCACACCCACTCGTGGGTACATGTAGGAGCGCATTTTTTTGAAGCTGGTACAAGAAAATCACTCCATTATATATATAGGCAGGAGCCTTAGCGCTTGCTTTACTAGGGTTCCTCTCGTTCACTCTCTCATGCTCTCCAGACCTAAGCAAGACATAGGTGGCCACACTCTCAGCTCACGGCTGGTCACAAATCCGGCCGGACAACCTCGAACAGGGCAGGGGTGTAGGTGCATCATTCACGCTATCGTCGGCGACGAGGGAGGAGACCAACGGCTGCCCGCGCGTCCCGATCGGCCGCCATGCCGTTCTCTCGGAGAGAGTGCTGGCTCGGGAGGGCCTCCGACCCCTTCTTCTTCCCTGCGGTATTGTGGCCAAGATGCGGCCTCCCGACGCCGTCTTTGCCACATGCCGACGACTCTCAGGTATATATTCCTTTGAAACACTACAAAAAAATACACTTCCGTGATGATACGTGTTTGTCACAGTAGGTCGCATTTTCTGTCATGCATGTACATCCATGACGATTTTATGACAGAATCAAGATAGTCATACATGTGCTGTCGTAGAAGTGTTCCATGACATTACCAAAATTATCATCACGGAAGTGTCCACTTCCATGGCGATAAATCCCGCATCACAGAAGTGCTTTCGTCAAGGGTGATCGACACGTGGCATCCACCGTAACAGAACGTTGTTAAGCTATCGGGTCGGGTTTTGGATCCGAAAACCCGTTAACAGCCCCGACCAATGGGGATTTTCCATGTGTAAAATCATCATTGGCTGGAGGAAACACGTGTCGGCTCATCGTTGGGACATATGTCATCCACTCATTGGACAGAAGGCGCCTATGATACGTCGACATGTGGCACGGCCCAACAGAGGCCCATTTGACTTGGTCAAAAGGTGGTGGGTCGGCCCATGTAAAGCTTGTTAATGGCCTGTTAGCATATAGCCCATTTACAGCCCGCTAACCCAAGGCCCGTTACGCCCTATCCGAATTAGGCCCACTAGCGTCATCTGGGCCACCCAATATGATTCCAGCCCATTTTCACTTCTCGCCCATGTATCGCCCATGACGTCTTTCGACCCATATGAGGCCCTATGTAACTCTTGGCCTATTAACGGCCCGTGGTGAAACTGGCCTGTAATGAATAGTGTATCATTTTACACCCATTAATGGCCCATGGTGAAACTGGCCTGTAATGAACAGTGTATCACTTTATACCCATAAACGGCCCGTTATTCCGTTGGGCCGTTTCCAGCCCATGTTATCTTTCGGCCTTCTCAGAGCCCATTTATTCTTGGGCTCATTTCCAGCATTCGTTTACTTACGGCCTGTTACTGTCATTTTCTGCTTGTGGGCCAAATTCAGCTCGTGGTTACAGTCGGCCCGTTTGTGGTCCGTTAATACGTTGGGCCATTTTCATAGCATCATCAAATACGGCCTATTAACGATGGCCCGTTATGGTCGGCCCATGAATGGACGATTCCAACTCTAGCCCGTTTATGGCCATAATGCGGCCTGTTATTGGCCCATGTTTGGCCAATCAATCATACTGCCCGTATAAGGCCCATTGATGATACGGCCCGTAGAAGGCCCATTGTTTCTACGGCCCGTAGAAGGCCCATTGTTTCTACGGCCCGTAGAAGGCCCGCTGTTTCTACGGCCCGTAGGAGGCCCAGTGTCACTACATTAAATATTAGCCAATGGTTATTGTGGCCTAGTTTTAAAAAATAGGTTATTGCAGCCACTAGCAAACCGCGGAAAAAGAACTGCAATGACTACAAGCAAACAAATAAACAAGACAACACGGAAATAAATAAGCAAGCAACTTACGCTAGGCTATCACGGCTATCACACATATTACATCCACTGGGCATCAATGTTCGCCACCAGTGCAAATAAACGCACCGACAAAAGAATTTACAAAATTGAGAGCACTTTAGAAGGCACTAGGCCTGGCCTGGTCGGGCCCCCCAAACAGCTGAAGAAGCTGAGTAGACCTCAGTTGTGTCAACGATAGATGCATCAACACTATATTTAAGGCATGATGGTGCGCACGGCAGTCCTCTGACATCTTCATTGCATCTTTGACTTCAAGTCGGAGCTGAGCTAAAGCAAGCCTTTCCGCTTTAAGTCGAGACTGAAGAAGTCGAACTGATTGAAGCAGCGACTGCACAGAGGTTGTCTCACACCTGCTGGTGAGTAGCTTCAACTCACTATTGTCACGACCGGGTTTTCCGGGTATAAATTTCCAGAAAAAGACCGTCGTGCTCATCAGCCCCAGGATTTACTGTTAGCTGATGAGGCTCCAACTTGATACAGAAATTCCAAGCAAAATACAAACTATGTAGTACAAGACCATTCTGGCCTGTGAGTACAACAATTGGGTTTCTAGTGGTTGATGGTGGAAGCGGTTTGTGAGTCATCAGTGTCTATGGGACTCCATTTCCCACAGGAACAGCTGACCAGGTTAACTCCTATCTTCACGAGGCTGCTATCATCGTTGCTTAGGTCTCGAGGCTGTCATCGCCACGCTCCTCTCCAAGCAGAAATCTGGCCAAGACAATAGCCAGGGACAAGCCAGTGAGTACTTTGAATGTACTCGCAAACATTAAGAACACAGGTATAATATAATTGATAATCATGCACTGAAAAAAATTCTATGATCACATCATTAGTCATAAATAAAATATCTTTTATGCATGCAAGCAGGTTATTTTCATGCAACATGAATAAGCAGTAATAGAGTGGGAATAAAATGCCGCAGTCGGGCGTCTGAGCGACACCACATAAAGGGCTTTAAAAGAAATGCCACAGTCGGGCGTCTGAGCGACACCACATAAAGGGCTTTTAAAAGAAATGCCACAGTCGGGCGTCTGAGCGACACCTCATAAAGGGCTTTTAAAAGAAATGCCACAGTCGGGCGTCTGAGCGACACCACATAAAGGGCTTCAAAAGAAATGCCACAGTCGGGCGTCTGAGCGACACCACATAAAGGGCTTTTAAAAGATAAATAATCGCAATGAATATCCAGGAGGTAGAACCGTCCCAGGGATACAAATAATGCAACGGGTTAGTCCATCACAAAAATAATAATCATGATCCTCACAAGTAACCAGCCGGTATCCAAGTTTGGTTTAACAATTATTTCACCTCCGAAGGCCGACACTAAGACCAACACTTGACCCATCCTAGACTGTAATCCTTAACCATGGACACGGCTATTCGAATAGGTTTTAATCTCTGCAGAGGGTGTACTCTTTACCCACGAGTAACGGATTCCTTTAGTCCATCGGGACTAATTCCGTCCATGGCCTTTTAGTTGAAAACACGCCTAACTTGCACACACTAGCTTAACTCATCGGTGTCTGGAATCACCCACGACACTTGTTAAGCAAAACTCTAAGTGGGGAGGCTACAACCTCGCGTAGCATGGGATCAAATTTATATCGCGCGCTCTAAGGGGTGGCCTCCCCTCTCGGTCCCAACCGGAAACACCCATGCCCCCGGACCAGGTGGCCTGCCTACCAGCTACAACCGGTATCATCCACCATGGCCTCTCTGTACGGTGTGTGCTTGAAAGGGGTTGACGACTTACTGAACCATACCCTACCTGCGGCAGGGACAAGTGGTAGTACATAGCAAGTATGGGGGTTACTGGAACAAGACTCGGTCCACGGTCGAGTCAGGAGGTTTATGAGTTCCCTGCATGACATGTATAACAAAATATATTTCAACCAACAAAATCACAACTCAATATACCTTACCATGCCATACCGGACATAACCGTCCCGACGGGGACCGGTGACAAGCTCACTCCTACCCATGGCAGAGGCTTTCCCGGATTCCTTTCCGGCATGCATGCAAGGCACATGAGGGTGATTACCATCACAAGTATATTCATTTCCAACAGCAAGGAAATCACTAATATGCCTCATGCAAATGATCATATCACATGAAATAACAAGTTCTCCGATATAAGGTGGTGTTATAAACGTGTCAACTAACACACCAAAAATATTATTCCGGGGTTCAGTATGCTTGCCTTTAATGGTGTGGAGAGGTGGGGGTGCTCTCCAAATTTTTTGAAAGCTTCCTTCTCTCCCAAAAATCCTATTTCCAAAAATATGCAAATAACACGTATTTCAAAAATAGTACAAAAAAGTTGTTTGGAAAATTTTGAAATAAATCTTAAAATAAACTAGACAATATTTGAGAGATGTAGGAAAAAGAATTAATTCATTTGGAGTTATATTTAAAAAGTTATAGGCAGTCAAAGTTGTGGTCAAAATCTGTTTTTAATAAAATCAGGAAAAAGAAAACGTTTCGAAAGAGATTACGCTTTCGGACAGAGAAGACGTATTTGCGCCTTTTACGCCTCCACTTATCCAGCATGGCTAGCGCGTGAGTCACCGACAGTGGGCCCGCCTGGCCCACTGGTCAGGCTTGACTGGTCCACGCGCGCGTCGTCTCCCCCTGACCGAACAGGCTCAGAGCTCCGGCGAGGCTCGCCGGCGAATGGCGGCGTCCCTCGGTGATCTGAGCGCATGGGCTTGCTCAGGAGGTCGAGACGAACTCGGGGGTACCCGCTATGGTCGCCGACGTGGACGGAGTTGCCGGCGACGAGCTTCGCGGCGGAGATGGCTTCGGGGGCGAAGTGAGTTTGGGGCTGCGGTGGTTCCCGATCAAAATTGAGCAGGGGAACGAGTTCACGGGGGAATGAGAAGGTTCCTGGTGAAGAGAACGGAGATGGGGAGGCCCTGGTGGTGCCGGAATGGCCGGGGCAGTGGCGGCGGCTGCGGTTGCCGGAGATGAGGAAGGAGGCCTCCCCGGGTCGATTGGCTGCCAATGGGGGTCCTCGGGAGATGGCTTGGGACTGCCTGCGTGCGGAGATGAGCTCGGGGCTCCTTAAATGGGCGAGCCAAGGCGGTTCCGCGGCGGCCGCGGATAAGGTCGCCGGCGACCGCCATTCTGTAGCTAGGGCGTCATGGCGGCGACGAGCGCTAGTGGACACACTCGTGGATGAGCTCGCGCTGTTCCAGGGGCCAGGTGCCGAGCGGGAGAGGCTCGGGCGGCGCCGACATGAGCAGGGGCTGTCGGGCGGCTGCGACGGCTAGCTCTTGGCCTGCCGGGCGTGGCGAGGGGCGGCTTGGCATGTAGCGGTGAGGAGGGACGTGCGTGGCGTGGCTCTGCAGTGGTGGCAAGGCCAGGGGCGCGACGCGTCGTCTCGGGCGCGACACGTGCAAAACGCGTGCCAAACGCACGCTCTGCTCGCGCTCTGGGCGTGCACGGGAGGTGCTCATCGTAATGCCAGGGCCTGCTACAGGGCTTGGGTGAGGCTGGAACTAAACCGACCCAGGTTAGGAGTAACTGGGAGTCTAGTGGACATGCTTGTTTGATCAGAGGTGCAAGCTCACAGTGCAATGCCAAAATTCATGTCAAAACAGATCATGCCCGTAAGGTGTTTGACAAAATGCTAAGGGCACTTAGGCAGGTCTTGGAGTGGCCAAAAACTCCACATGGTGGTCTCTTTAGATGTACAAGAGGGTGGTGAGGTTAGTTTGCCAAAAGCAGAAACTTGCTAGTGTAAGTTTTGCAAAACTTCAAATCTGGACAGGATGTGAATGGAATTGTTTCATGAACCAAAAATATGCCAATGGGTGCATGCTCCTGGATTTAGGGGTTTGGTAGGGCTGTCTACAAGTAGGAGAAAGTACAAGATCATTGGAGCAAAATTAAATAGGGTTGTAGTAGAAATCACAAGGCTGGACCAGAATGGAAAAGAGGTTGATTCACTCAAAATTTTCAAATAACAACACTGGGTTTTTGCATAAAGTTGAATCATATGCTACTACCAACATCCCATAATTTTGGTGGAGGCCAGAAAGAATTATTTAAATGGGTTGTAGTGCAAATTGCACTCAGGACCAGAGAAGAAAAATTGAGTGTAGAGCTCAAAATATTACATAAATAAAAGATATTTTTGTATAAAAGTGATTTAAAAACATCACATGACATCTCCAAATTTTGGTTGGAATTTTAAGTGAATTTATCAAATGGTTGTAGTTCAAATATGGCCATATAACCTTGAAAAACCATTTTTCAAGAAAATAAAGATCAAGCAATTTAATTAGGTAATTAGTTATACTAATAAAAGAAAAATTTTTCTTGAGAGGTTAAACAAGTCCAATAACATATTTGAAAGGTTTTCACTCTGGGGAAAAACTCCATAATAACAAGGGAGAAAATGGTTCAAAAATCAAAAGGGAGCCCAGAAAATAAAAGTTTTAATTCCTGGCAAATAATTTAATTTAACAAAACAAGGCCAAAATTTTGGGGTGTCACAACTATCTTCATCAAGACAGGACCTTGGGGTCATCTCGTTGTCCTCAAGATGGTTTGGCTCACTATCTTCCCTAAAGTTCTACCTGGCATAAGAGATACGAGTCTGAAAGAGAAACAAGGAGACACGTAACAGGTTTCACAATTATATAAGCAAATAAATGGATCTGTTCTGCATAAGGAACATGTTTTTACAACTACAATTTGAAACTGGTAGTTGTTGCAAATATCCAATCAGATGTAAACAACAAAGCAAATAGCAGTGGAGGAAATGATGCCTATCCAAATCTATACTAGAACAAAGTTTGAAGGCTTGAGAAGGATGAACTTACATTACATGTTAACACGGGCTGGACAAAGCCCTTCTCCATGTTGATGGAAGGATAATTCAATAAATTCCCCAAAGAAAATTCTTTATAAGCGTTGCCATTATTCTACATTTTGCAAAGAGTAAATATAGATCAAATAATATTGGAAGAAACAGAGGATAATGAAGCTCAGGTGCAGACTGATGATACATAATCAAATAGCAATTAATTAAGTACAGCGTTACAAGGCAAAAGGTAGAGAGGTACCGACAAGAGCAATGCAGAGCCCATTATTGTTTTGAGATCGTATGATCCTTTGAGCAAGGAGATTCATCTGAAATTAGTTTTCATACAAGAGAGAAGGTAAGGCACAAGCAGAAATTTAGGAGTTCAAATTTTGAATTGATATCATAGACAGTACCTGACGCTAGGCTCCCAGCAGTTCTAATAGGGGTTTGGCCACTGGAGTAGGGGTAAAGTGTGGTACAGTTGGGCCTGTGTTTTCTGTGGCTGCTGATCTATCCGATTTAAGAGGTATCACTAGCTTTTCCAAATACCTAGTTTGCACTCCTTGAGGATCTGCACTCACCCTCTTCCTTTTGGACATCTATTACAAAAGAACAACATTTGACTGGAAAAACATAGTGTTATGACACATGGAATAGGTACAGAAAATGGATAGGTATGGCATATACTCATATATGATGCTTAAACTAAGCAGATGTTGTAACAAAGTAGAAGTAATGCAAGAGGTCAGATGCAAAATATGTGCGACCAATACAACTTTGCGAAGTTAGAGCAATCACCTTGATGGGTGAATAAGATAGGCCATCCTCCACCATGCCAAGTTTGTTAGCCAGTGGATCGTTCCGCAATATTCCTCTCGTGCGCCCATTCTCATATTCATTTTGATAATGTTCAATATCTAACATGCATGAAAACATAAAAACAAGTGAGATTTTCTTTGTAATGCAGAAGTGATTCTAATCCAATACTGCCTACCTATAAACCCCTTTGTTCTATCTCTGCAATTCTTTTAAAAGATGCCATGCATGCTATAATTTGTTGTGTGCATTAATATAATGTGGCCTACTACTCAAAATATGAGAGCTACAGAAGTGATGACACTTCGCAGATGATAGTTTCAACATATAGTAAAGAAGAACAAGTCGACCTGACCTGACAGATTCAAAATATACTAAGGGAGAACAACTTGACCTGACCAGTCGACCGCAAGAGAAGAGTATCATCTTAAAGAAGAGCAGAAGAGCAAGTAGATTGAAGATATTACAAGTCTTTCAATACAATGTCGGTTGGCCACCCATGATGAACCCGAGCGCATAGAGAAATGCTATTCTTTCCGGTCTCTCCATATGTGGCTCACATGCATTTCGAAACTAAAGTAGGAACATTTAGCTAACCAATTAAACATCTCTCAGTTTTACTAATATAAGCAATAATATCATATATGAATTTGTACAACTAAGCTTGTTTAGCTTGATGGGTGGAGCAGTGCTATTACGACATGAATCAAGTAGGCTGATTGTGGTCATCATAAAATGGGGAAAACATAAGCATGATGAGTACAGTGTTGACCATGGCAGTGGGATGGCAGATCTGAAGCTGCAAACCATGCAAAGGGTAGTTAGCAACCGATGTTTGCTTTGAAATAACAACTAAGATTTGGTATGGACAAGAAAGTACGGTCAACAAGTGACAAAGAAATGCAATTATGCTGTCTCTCTATATGACACGACATGCATTTGGAAACTCAAGTGGGACCTTTAGCTAACCAATTAAATGTGCCGGTTAACTAATATCAGTATCATATCACAATCATATTTGAACAACTAAGCTTTCGAATTCTGAGTGTTGCGTTGTTTAGCTTGAAGGGTGGAGTAATGCTAGTACGACAGAAAGCACCTAGGCAGATCATAGTAGAGTAGATAAAAGGGGAAAACCCTAAGCATCAAGAGAAAAATCAAGAAAGTGGAACTAGCTGGACCAGTGGGTGGCGCACATGCTTTCCGAAACGAATATAGGAACATTTGGTGACCAATTAAACGTTCTCTGTTTTAGTGATATGAGCATCATATCAGATTCGTATTTCAACACGTAAGCTTTGGGTTGAGGTCTTGAGGAGCAGTGCTAGCACGACACGAAGCACCTACGATGATGGTAGTGAATATAAAGGGGGGAAACCATAAGCTTTACGAGTATAGTGCCCGTGCCATGGCGGATCTGAAGGTGCAAACCGGACAAAGCTACTTCTCAACCAATGATTGCTTTCAACTAGCCACTACGATTTGGTACGGACAAGAAAAGTACAATAAACAAATTATGATCTATTTTCCAGGTGAGATCAATAACTTAAGCACATATGGAAGAGTACCACCTCTCTTGCGACGCCGTGTAGGCCTATGCTGATACGTTGAGGGTGCTGCGGATGCGATGGCTGTCGGCGGCGGGGAAGAAAACTTTAGACGACAGACGGCCGGGTCGGGGGATATATCCTGTTGCCGTGGACGAGGCGGTCGTAGGAGCGGCAATAGCAAGGTGGACGATGGCACCGATGAAGCGAGAGGAGGTGATGAAAGGATCCTGGTCCAGCACCGTGGATGAGAGACGTCCATATCTTGTAGTGGACGACGGGGTAGGGGTAGGGGCTCCGGCAAGGTGGAGGATGGGGTGGCGGACGGAGGAGGATGGCCGCAGTGCGGAGGTTGTCGTGCCGCCGACGGTGTATGAATGGGGAAATGGAGGGGAGGGGGATCTCAAACTTTGGGACATGCTTCTCTGAAATGGGGGAAAGTTACGAACTTATCCCCCATTTAAAATTTCGGACATCGCGTCGGTTGGGGATAGGACGGTAATCTCGCATCTCCCAAATATTTACTGGTAACTATTTCGGGCGAGGAGAGGGTGTTTTTCTGCCCACGGTTGGCGCCCATGATGTATGAACGGGGCTGACAGGTAGGGCGGTTGTGTCACGTCTGATGGAAGTTACACATCTGCCCCTATTTAAAATATTAGCCTACATCGATTTCGGACGAGGAGAGTTTGTTTTGCCGCCCACCGTGTATGAATGGGGAAATGGAGGAAGAGACACATGTCTTTCGGACGAGCTTGAATCAAATGTGTTTTGCCGCCCACGTTTGGTGCCCACCGTGTCTGAATGGCCTCAGAGGCCGTGGTGTCACGTCTGATTGAAGTTACTAGTCTACCTCTATCGACAGTAGTGTAGATCCGGTCGATAAGGATGTCAAGTGTCAGGGGTAGACAGTAATTTCCATCTCGCAAACACTTGCTTCGGGCAGCCCACAAATTATAGTTGGTGTTTAGCCGCTTCGTTCAAAACATGGGAGAATTAGCATTCACGTTTGCCCTGGGACCTGGCAAACTAAATTCAAATCCAATTTGTATTCAATTATGAATATCCACAGATAATTATACGTTTTGTTATTTATTTCTTCAAAACCACAACAAAGATTTATTCCACCTTTATATATGATTATGATTTAGAAACTCCGTGATCTTCGAATTCAGTAGGTTGGATACACTCTGAGTCAAACAGTTATTTCATCCAATACAATATGCTCACACGAAAAACAGTTCACCTTATGTCAATCATACAAGTACTGATGATTACCTCGCCTAAAAAATTCGGATCATTACAACACATGGACAACATAGGGGGTCTTGCAACATAATCCATTCAGAGACATGACACAACATGCAAGTACAATAATCTAATGACAATTTAAACTGGTATCTAAAGAAGAACCGGGATTACCTTGGGCTTCAGATAGCAGAAACAGCGGGACCTCCTCCATCTTCAAATGCAACATTCTTACTTCCTCCAATTCTTAGGTTGCTTGCATAATGCGTGCTGCTAATTCCGTAATTTCCAGCCTCAAGATAAAGATTACCTCATTCATGGCAGCCACACCATCTCTTTCTGCCTCTAGTAGAGCCTCAAGCACTATAATATCTATGCTTAGACTGCTCTCCGACGGTGTTGCCTCTGAACTGCTCCCATCTGGTAACATGGATGGCGCACTGCTTCCACAAATAGATTCTGGGGTTGTACATTGTGTCCTTGTGTGAACGGCATCCTGAAAGGTTTTCGCTGGACATCAGTAAGAGATAGTTATCGTATGATCCAGGCAGTAAGCTTACATGGTAAACGACGAACGAATTATTGCCGAGCATGGCAAACTATATTTAAATGGTTCGAAGTAGCATCAGCCGAAAAGAAATTAAAATGGTAAGATGAAACTAGGGATGTAAGTGGCAAATAAATGACATCCGCCAGACCCATCTAGTTAGTTTTTGCTTCCTCCCTAGTTCATTTTCCTCAAAAAACAAAGACTCTTTTGAACTATCATACCACTAGTGGACTTTAATCGGGATTAAATGGGACCCAGTTGACATCCCTAGTTGAAAGGGAGTGTACAACCACTATATTTAAGTTTCCAAGGCATCTAAGCAGTTGAAATAATTTGAGAAAGCACTTAATAGTGTGGCCTCATATAAACTACGAAGACAGTCTTATCATGAAGTTGAGAGGAAAAGTTAAGGACTCAAATGAAATAGGCATGCATTTCTTTACGATAGTACAACAGGCACTGCTGACATATTGGCCAACTCAGGTACAGCGTAACAACAAATAAGCATTCGAATCAAGCAATACAGCAAAGCAGACAACTGAACTATTTGTAATTCGGTAGGATTACACGTTGAGGGCACAAGCCAAGAAAGCAGCCCGCTCGCATTACATTTCACATGTACTAAAACACACTGGCTTACCATATGTTGCTGTGAAGCCTAGCTGCTGTTGCAATGTTCTTTGAAGATATCGTCAGCATCCCGTGGTTGCGAATCTAGTTGTTGTAGTTTATTCTGCACCATCTATTTAGGTAAAATTAATTTTAATCGCATGCATTGGTCCAAATTGATCATCAATGGTTCATCTAAACTAATGAAAGAAGGGTGTGTGCATACACGACAATATATCTGCTTCCCTCTATTTTTATGCTTGTTCGAGGTGCCAGCCCCAAAAGAACAAATATTTTGCTTGATGGGGTTGGCAACTCCATAATTAATAGAAGCATCAAATTAGTCATGCAACTTGGGAAGATCAAGAACACACAAATAAGTAATGAACAGAGGCTCGGAGCAGTGATGTAATAGCTAGCATCAGAAAATGTAGGGTAAAACGAACAAAAAGCAGCGGAACCACATGCTAGTTTGCTTATGTGAAATTAAGCATAGAGAACATTAAGCAGTCTGATGGAACCAACAGGTGGCATCAGAACAAAACTAAAGCATATTAACTATATGTGCACTGGTATGTAATTTAGCACATGTAACATGTTCACTGCCAGAAGTATGGCCCTACAGGTGCAAGTAGAATAACGCGTCTCATGAAAAACTGAATGATGCCCTGAGGAAATTCAAAGGTGCGGTGCTTATGCTAGGAAAGTGAACATAGGCGCCGGCCGTTGCATAATAGTACCTGATTCTCGGTGGCGTATGGGCATCGTTGTCATACTTGATAGCTAAGGATCTTCGATGGTGCTCGTGTTATGGTTGAGTTTGGGCCGGCTATCGCCGTCGCTGAAGCGGCTCCGGTGCTACGGTTGCGGCGCCTGTCAACATACAAGAAAGCTCATCTGTGGTAAGTGAACAGTTGCAAGATAAAGAGAAAAACCGAAGGAGTACAAATCGAAATAACCTGATGAGGCTGCAGTGTCGCTAAAGCGGGGCCGATGGAGTTGAATATGGCGTCCGTGGAGCGGGTCCGGTGCAGTGGACGAAGGCTTCGGCGGGCACGTTGTATAGTGCTTTCGGTGAGGCGGATCTGTTGCGGCGGACGAGGGCTTGTATGAAGGGCTAGCGAAGGGGCGGACGAGGGAGTCAGTGAAGGGCCTACGCTGTGGTGGATGAGGGCACCGGTTAAGAAGATCCGGTGCGGTGGACCATGATGGCGGTCAAGGAGATCTGGAGCGGTGGACAAGCCAGTCGCTGAAGCGGCTCTGGTGAAGTGGTGAGTTGGCAGTTGGGGGTTCCAACGTGCGGAAGGTAGATCCGGCGGGGTGTGAGGTCCACCGCTGCGGCGGCGGACTAGATTCGGCGGCTTGCCATGGTTGGGGGGGTCGGGGAGGGGAAGGGGAGGGGCTCTGGGGAAGAATGTTGGGGGCAAAGAGGGGAAAACAATGGAGTTACCAAAGCAGCCCTTTTCCGTTCATGTGGCAGGGGTAAAACAGGAATATCGCAGGGCTAAACTTTCGGGCGCGTGATATTTCGATGTGAGCGGGAAGTTTGAAAGCTTTTGGCGCCTAAAATTATAAGTATTCTGCTCTCGTACGACCGACTATGATATCATGGCCCACAATTTGTTTGTCTTGCACGCAAAAAATGTGCAAGTTTTGAAAATCAATGTCTCGAACTCGAAACTTAGATTGTCCATTAAATTCAAATATGGATCATTGAGCTACCACAAGCAAATACCATCATACGATCTAGTTCAAATGAAATTCCAAATGTGTTTATCCTAAATATGATGACAAAAGCAAAAATGTGTATGTGTATGAATAAAGTGGACGATTATAAAGTTTGAACATGTCTGTATGTGTATATCTCTAGGTTTGATATATGAATTTGAAATCACAAAATCCCGGCTTAAAAAATGTACCTCCGTTTAAATGAATCACAAAAGCTAATGATGGAGTCGAATTCCAAAATTCCAATCTTAGGTTTGTAATTCTGGTACATCAAGGTATATCACGCATGTTCAAAAGTATCGTTATCTCATAGTACAAACTGTGAAACAAATTGATCAACCATGAGTGCACAATATCTCAATTACGCTAAAGTCCCTCAAATATAGACACCTCACTCTTTATCTGAAGTCAACCCCCCCCCCCACCACACACACATAGAGAAGTCGTTCTCTCCCCCAAACACCAACACACGAGCACATTAACACCCCTCTCTCTTGTAAAGTCCGAACCCCAACATAGGTCTCTATCACTTTGTCTTTCGGGCATGCACACATCTCTTACCTCACTCTCTAGGTCTCCTGCTATCTCTCTTACCCAAGCACACACACTATGTAGAGTGTATATTTCCCATACACACAAAATGTCACCCCCAAATGTCTATCTCCCTAGTTATGTGGTTCTCGCGCACTCACCTCACACACCACCCCCACTGCAAATAAGCACACTTTGTCTCCTTGTGCACCACTCTCCTCTTTCTATCTCTCCCACATGCGGACTTGCCCCAGCTCCTTCCCTGTATACATATATGTCGTGACTCTTTGCATAGCTCCCTAATGTATAACCGTTCTCGATTTCGCACATTGTTCTCTACACCATCTATTCTAGATCTCTCATGAAGTCCCTATCACACACACGATGACTCGCTTCCCTTGCGTCTCCGTTCATAGGCCAATTTCGGACAACATCAACATTGTCTCCCTATCTATACGCCATTTATGGACACAAACGACCCCTCTCACCCCCTCTCTTCCTCTCTCTCTCTCTCTCTTTCTCTCTCTCTCCGTTGCTAGCTCTCTCTTTCTCTCGCTCTCACACCCCTCTCCCACACACACACTCGATGTCTCTTCCAAATAGTCTGCTCCCCCCGCCCGCACCTGTGCTATCTCGCTACTACACATGTCACACCATTCCCCCTTCCCTTATACTAGGTTTACATCATCAGTGGTCTCTCTACTCCACATACACTCTCTCCCTCTCACACACAAACGCGTGCACAAACACACACAGACATGCACAAACACCCATTTATCTGGATCCTCATCTCTCCTCATGTACGCATGTGTATCTCACACACTCACTCTCTAATTATGTATATGTGTCTCCACGTTACACAACACAAAGCCCCATGTACATGTCTCTCTCTATCCTCCACACACATAAACACAAAGAATCTGTTATCATTGCCTCAATCTCTAACATATCACACACGCACACTGTCTCTCTCTCTCTCGCAAGCACGCTCAACAAGGGTTTCCCTGTGAATAACTTACCGTCTATTCATCAATAGTCGTGGCAGTACAGCGAACACGAGACATGAAAAAGAATAAATCTATACGTGCTTAGACCATGTAGTATGACTACTAGGACTAGACCAAGCCAAAAAGCGTGCCGCCGTCACCCCCTCCTTGTCGGCGACAGGAAAATCTTTGTTTTACAAAGTCGAGAAGTCATTGTGCTAAGGCCCCACATGCCGAGGCGTTGAATAGAATGTAGATGCTAGTTTACAGAAGCAAGTATTGATAATACGTTTGTATCTCCATACTTATATTTCTTCTCTTATAAAAAATCGAGTTGGTGATGATGGTACGTGTGCCATCTTGCAATATAGACCGTCCGATCTATATCTGACGGATGGTAATTAAACTAAAAGATACCCGCACCCCTCTCCACATTTGTAGACAAGGCCTTCCCTCGTTCATCCTTATCTCCAACAAACCTCATTATTGAGCAATTAAGAAAGGAAGCCTCTGGAACAAACTGGCCTGGTGGCCGCTGCCGGCGTCGTCAATCCCATGCCTCCGCTCAGTCCGACCACCAACCACCACCACACCCCACTCCTCTTCACCTTATCTCATATTTCTCGAGATATCATTAGTTTTTACACATGGGATTACTCCCGCAAGGGTCAATCACAACAAGAATTTTATAAAAAATGCATCTTGATGTTCCATGCAATGCATGAATCTTGCTAGTACTCCTACACAAGACTAAGTTGGTAATGCTGGTGTGTCTGCCATCCGTCGTTTCTGACCATTAGATCTACATCTAACGATTGTGAGGTAAGTTGTTGCCTTTTCTCACCAACATCCCACTTGTCTACCAATTTGCAAAAAAACCCATAATTAGTATCTTAAAACCAACCACATCCCTCCCTGACCTCACCAAAACAGCCCAAGGAATATATTCTAATTGAAACATAATATATCTCTAGTGACATATGTATATCAAAATTAGAGTGTTTTGTACCAAGTTTGTGAATAAGTATTATTCTAATTATGATTCGTTGCAACGGACATGAACATTGCTAGTATTTCCAACCATGCATTTTTTCCCTAGTATTCCATAGTTTCGAGTTTTCCATCAAGATATTAGTTACTCATGGTTGGTATTTACTTTCAATCATGTACACATATGCACTATGTAACTAGCCTTGCTTATTGGCTTCGAAAGCTTAAATTTCACTCCTACTTACAATATGTAGAGTATTTAACAAAAAACTACCACTTTCAACCAGCCCTAGGAAGAATCTATTGTACAAAAAATAGCAAAAACATACCCAAAATTTCTTAATCCACGCCAAAAACTACCTAGTACTCCTACCGATTAGGTTTGTTTAAACCCATTTATGACAGGGTTGACCCACACGTCCGTGCTGGCGAGGCAGCTTAAACCAACACATTTTGTTTGACCACTCACACGAGGGACCCACATATGACCTTCTATCCTGTTATTCCCCCTCAAATCATTATTTTTCCTAAACATTACTTCAAATAGTACTGATGCATGTTCGTTGGTGGCGCCGGTGATGAGCGAGTTGGCCGCCGCTCCGCCGGACGGGCCGGACGCCGCGCTGGCCTCCGCACGGGTTGGCAGGCTGGCCTGAGCGTGACTCACGAGCGAGCAAGCTGCCGCGCTGGCCTTCGCTCGAGCCATATGACTCGCCTTAGCGTAGCGCGCACGAGCAAGCCGCCGCGCTGCCGTGCCAATCTAGCTACCAAACCTTGCAGACAAGCAGCTGGACGGAGCTATCTTGGCTAGCTAGCGGCCGCGAGCGCCGGGCAGAGCTGGCATCCGGGCTGCCGCAACATGGGCTCCGCACCGCCAGCGGTTTTGACCTTGCCTTCTGCCGGCGGCGGTAGCTACGTCCCATGGCCGAGGATGACTAGGTGGACGGGCCGGAGGTAGGAGGTCACTCGAGGATTTTTTTTGGTAAGAGCATGTACAATGGTTGATAAGGTAGTCTTATCTTAAGTCTGCCACGTATGCAAGAGGTAGTAGTTTCTTGGCATTTTAGTGGTTTCTTGCATTATTAGAGCAAGTACAATAGAGCTGAGTCAGCGGGCTATAAGAAATAAACTAGTATATTTCTGCTTAGTTGGAGGAAAGAGAAGAGGAGAGAGAAGGTAAGGGGCTCTTCGTGAAGAGCCAGCTCTAGCACGTGATCCTAGGCACTTTGTGAGAATGAGAAGTGGGCCACATAATAAAAAAGTAGTACACTCTTCTGATCTATTATTGTACATGTTGGCTATAAGATGGGTTGTAGATGACATGGCACTGGCTTATAGACAGCAGCTGGCTATACTATTAACCATGCTCTTAGGGGTTTCTTGTAAGGAACAATGTACGTACTACTAGCGACAAAAGGCGATTCCAGGTTGCGTTGTACTCCAACGAGTACTACTAGTGGTCGCAGGAGTGTATACCTCATTTTGTGGGTTCGATCCCGGCCGAACGCACGGCGGCCTTTTAAAAAAAATAGTACTACTACACTTCGCTGCGAGCCAATATTTTACACGGGTAGTTTGAGTTTTGAAGTCAAACGGACGTGCGGCCTCACAATCTGGGTGCACTGGACAACCTAGCCACATGAACGGGGTTTCCTTCCCAGCATCCCGTGGCTCGCGTGCTCGCCCTAGTCGCACCTCGCTTGCAGCTTCATCATCAGCTAGTAGCATATTTAAACTAGCGCCTCCCAATTAAGCCCGAGGAGTCGGAAAAGCCTGGCGGGGCATTGGGAACTGTGCAATATGGCTCTGTACGTAAAGTGCTCTACTACTACTCTGTAGCTTGTGGCGTTGCACGCATGGACTTCACTCCATTATCGGCTCTACTATAAAAGAAATTCCTCTTGACGTTTTTTTTTTGAAACGGAGGCAAAAGCTTTGCTTCATCTCATTCATAAAGAAGGAACTACTAACAAAGTTCGATGAGATCCATTACACCTCCACAAATGGAAGTGAAAAGCCTAGTCTCGCTGTATCAAATAACTCAAATGTTCTGCCTCCGCAGTAACCGTCGCTGATAAACAGGCTGCTAGTGTGTGTGTCAGAGGAGCGGCTGAGTAGGCTAGCTACGTGAGAGGAGCGGCTGAATAGAGCACCGAGAGTACCCACTAGGCCACTACGCAGGTGTACTTCCCCTGCATTGATAGTACAACGATGGTTCTAGAGAACAGTAGTACCCTCCACTTCCAACTGTAGCTTCTTGGCCCTGAGATTCAAGAGTCTGAAACTGGTGCACTATACTAGACTAGACTAGAAGTACAGTACATCGCACTACTAGTTGAGAAAATTAGTACTAGTACTGCTACAGTACGAGTACATACTCCTCCGTCACATAATGTAAGATGTTTTTTGACACTAGTTGGCGTGTACAAAAAATGGCAAAAACATACCCAAAATTTCTTAATCCACGCCAAAAACTACTACCTAGTGCCACAAATTTCTTACTAGTGCTATTATTTACAGTATAATGCAATCCCATAACGTCCCATAATGCTAGTACTAGTAGTAAATAATAGCCTCACCCCTTCGCCGAGGAACGATCTACAGTTGGAAGGGACGAGGCCCTGCGGTTACTACGCTCTTATCTCCTCCTCACCAGTTCCCCTCCACCTGAAGAGAAGGCAGTTCGTCGCTGCTCCCATGGATTCACCAGGCGGTTCTCCTCCTTGTCGGGGCTGGGAGACCTTGGACAACGATCCTCTGGGAGAAATTGCACGCCGCTCCAACGTCCTCACCGCTGCAAGACTTGGTGCTTCCTGCACCAACTTTTTCAAGATGCTGCTTAAACATGCTTGGGAAAAGGCCATGCTTGTTGGTCTTCCATGCTTCCTCGAGGAGAAGGTTCTTCTATGGGACAATCCTTCGAACAGTCCACCGCTCCCTGGCCATGGTTGCATGTTGACTCCGCTAGAGTTGCCGACGTTGAGAGGTAGTCGGATTTTGTCCGATGAGCAGGTCAGTAATGGACTTTGATCATGTAGTACTTAGTTATTCCATTTCCATCCCGTAATTTCTCCGCTGCCCACCATCTTATATATAGGTCTTGGTCGGTGCCAACAAAGATTGGCTTGCATACCTCCGGCCGGATACCACCATCATTTTGCACAACATCCATAGCAGTGCGGCCGTTTCAGTAGACCCCTCCTCCACCATTGGGATCGGGTTTCCGGACTGGCTAGGCGTGAATACGTATGATGATGCCTACATGAGATTGAAGAAGATAGCAATTACAGACCCGCCGACAAATCGACGTGGCTACGACGATTACTATCTCATCGCGGTGTTCGACATAAGGATTGCCATCAATGCAAGAGGCAGTAACGGCAGACGCTGGCGCATGTTGGCGGCGGCAGATTTGTACCCCTACACGTTCGAAGACGCCGTGCACCATCTAGGATGCATCTTCGCGGTGACAAGCCAGGGGACTTATTCATCTGGTTGCCATCCTACGGTACGGGAGATTACAAACGGAATGCACAAAACATCATTTGCATCCCTAATGTTACTCCATTATTTTGCAGGGACCAGTCATCCCCCAATGAAAATAAGATCGTTGATCCTGGATGTGCATTTGCATCCGCGATTCGGTCTAACCTGGAACCTTGTAGCTGACTTTGGCATATTGGGATCAACTATTTTAGCAGTCGTTACCCATGGTACCACTGATGTGCAACATGGTCACACAATCTACCACTATCGGACCGTCACCATCTACCCAGGTATTCCATTTTTAACCCTCTCGCCTTCTCTTTCATTGTTGTACTAGTAGTATACTTTGTAGTACTAGTAGGAGTACTTTTTACCTTGGAGGACGCGTATAGCTAGCTAGGCCCTTGAAGACTTGAACCCACTGGCTGCCACCATTTTTGTTTTTCCATGTCTTACTATCTCATCCATGTAGCCAAGAGTGGCTATATATAATAAGCCGGTTATTTTACTTCCTCTATACTGGAGTAGTACTATTTGCTGCACAGTATTACTGACCGCCATATTTGAGCACACCATTATTATGCATGGACCTTGACTATGTACGTCACCATGTGTCCAGATCTGGGATGCCGCATGTACCAGATGAACGGCGCCGAGTTTGACCCCCGTGATGCTACGTGGGTGCCGAGGAACACTCTTGGAGAGTACTCGCTTTTCATCGGGGACAGCTACCCCATTATGAAGCGGATGCCCCCTTCCGTGCACGACACGGAAGGCCTGCCGTTCATGAAGCATGGTTGTGTCTTCAGTGCGCACCGCCGGATGAACGACATGCTGGGACACGCTATCCCTGATTTATGCTGCTTCAGCTTGGATGAGTCTCCATCCTGTGGAACCGGACTAGAAAGCTGTGACAATGATTCCCGTTGCCCACCGCTATGGATCGTGCCATCCATGAAGAACACCTGGGACTGGAACCTGGAGGAGGACATGTAGCCCATCTATAACATGTAAGTGGAGTACGGTAATTGTGAACGGTAGCGCTGTGAATATATGTAGACTAGTCGTGCACAAATTTATCACATGAATTGGAGATGAACTTGTGTGGCATACTGGCATTTGTCCTTTAGAATTTATTACTAGTAAATGTGTTATGTGTACGTGCAACTTGTGTGGTTGTTGCACAGGCTCCAACATGCTCTTTGAGAAAAAAAAGGTGGCACAACTTTGGATATACGTGACGTGGCGGCATCATACAGTAGCATCGTTCGCTATAGTTGTAGTACACTCCTACTAGGACGACAACTCCTATAAAACCTTGCGCTTGGCTTTTTGCCTCTTCGGGAGGTTCAACAGTTCGTACTCGTGTGAACCTTGCACTTAGCTCTTTGCCTCTTCGGAAGGTCCAACAATGATGATACTATAGTACAATATGCTTCTGGGAATCTGACACCGATTGAACTGCTGCACGTCCACCGTGAGGGCGAGGGCGAGGGCGAGGGAGAGGGAGAGGGTGTTGTAGTCAAAACCCTCTCCTCATCCTGTGAACCACCGCGCGCGTGGGCGAGGGAGATGCGTAGTAAGCAAGCTTCTCCTCGTTCGGCGTGTTGACGGGACACATCAAAGTAGTACTAGTACTAGTAGTAGTAGTCCATACTGCATCCTTTCCGATTAATATGGCTTAATTTGAAACAAGAAAAATACACTGGCGGTCAATGTATGTAACAATACGCTCTTTGCGATCACTATATATAGTTTTGCGGCGATTATACAATCACTAGCTCATTGTAGAGGACCGTATTGCACCCTACTGACCGGCCACATAGTCGACGTGGCTTTTTGTTGACTGGTTAAATTTTCACCTGGTTTCTGGGTCCCACCTATCAGTTGGCAAAGCAAAGAAATCAGTTAAACAAAACTTTACGCAGGCGCGACACGAGTCCAACCCTTGCGCGTGAACCGCACTGGCTGTGTATGTGAGTGCATGCATGTGTCCTCCCTTGGTCTTCCAACAAAGAGTGTACATCGGCTATAAAACAAAGAGTGTAGTACATGATGTACATCTACACTTCCAATGCATTTAGCCTTTAATCTAAATCGATACTGATTGACTAATGCACCAACTTGTGTTGTAGTTATAGGCTACATGTCTATCCTTAATTACAGCATGCAACGGCCTTCATTTAATCTTCTTATCTCAATGGTCGCATGCACACACAAGTCTGCTACTTTTGGGCGTTAATTATGCCCTAGTCAATGTGTAAATCTCTAAATGTACAGTCTTTCACGGACGTAGGGAGTAGGTTGAGCACTTGAGCGTGAGCGTGTGTGTTGCATCGTGTGCTGTGTGCCGCATGGGTGCGTGAGTGTTGCGTGCGTCCATGTGTACGTGTGAGTGTTGCATGTTGCATGCATGCATGGGGCTTACTCCCTCCCATTGACATGTTCAAGCTTCCCCTATTCCCTCCATATGGTGATACTCCCTCTGTTCCCAAATAGTACGGAGTAAAATCCTCCCACTGTTCCCAAATATGGAGTATTTGTCTTTCTACATATTTCAACAACTGACTAGGTACAGAGCAAAATGAGTGAAGTGAGCATAGAGGCATAGGGATACTGTAGAAAGGAAGTCCTCACGATCCATTATTCTCCATCTCGGTCAGAGAGAACTATTCAACTAGTCTTCATAGTGAAGTGACAATACACGCTGCAGTAGATGGGACACGTAATTAATAAGCTGAACCAGCATGTTGGTGTTACTAAATCAACCTTACCCAGTACTGCCATCATGTTTGCCAGTAGAGCACTGCTATGTCTTGAGCTTGCGTTGGTTTTCCCCGAAGAGGAAGGGATGATGCAGCAGAGTAGCGTAAGTATTTCCCTCAGTTTCTGAGAACCAAGGTATCAATCCAGTAGGAGCCCACGCTCAAGTCCCTCGTACTTGCACAAAGCGATAGCTACTCGCAACCAACGCGATTAGGGGTTGTCAATCCCTTCACGGTCACTTACGAGAGTGAGATCTGATAGATATAATATTTTTGGTATTTTTGGTATAAAGATGCAAAGTAAAAAGTAAAAGCAAAGTAAAAAAGCAAAGCAAGATTAAAGTGATGGAAATTGATATGATGAGAATAGACTCGGGGGCCATAGGTTTCACTAGTGGCTTCTCTCAAGAGCATAAGTATTCTACGGTGGCTGAACAAATTATTGTTGAGCAATTGACAGAATTGAGGATAGTTATGCGAATATCTAGGCATGATCATGTATATAGGCATCACGTCTGTGACAAGTAGATCGAAACGATTCTGCATCTACTACTATTACTCCACTCATCGACCGCTATCCAACATGCATCTAGAGTATTAAGTTAAAAATAGAGTAACGCCTTAAGCAAGATGACATGATGTAGAGAGATAAATTCATGCAATATGAAATAAACCCCATCTTGTTATCCTCGATGGCAACGATACAATACGTGCCTTGCTGCCCCTTCTGTCACTGGGTAAGGACACCGCAAGATCAAACCCAAAGCTAAGCACTTCTCCCATGGCAAGAACTACCAATCTAGTTGGCCAAACCAAACGGATAATTCGAAGAGACTTGCAAAGATAACCAATCATACATAAAAGAATTCAGAGAAGATTCAAATATTATTCATAGATAGACTTGATCATAAACCCACAATTCATCGATCTCAACAAACACACCGCAAAAAGAAGATTACATCGAATAGATCTCCACAAGAGAGGGGGAGAACTTTGTATTGAGATTCAAAGAGAGAGAAGAAGCCATCTAGCTACTAACTATGGACCCGAAGGTCTGAGGTAAACTACTCACACTTCATCGGAGAGGCTATGATGATGTAGAAGCCCTCCGTGATGACGGCCCTCTTCCGGCGGAGCTCCGGAACAGGCCCCAAGATGGGATCTCGTGGATACAGAAAGTTGCGGCGGTGGAATTAGGTTTTTGGCTCCTGTTCTGATCATTTGGGGGTACATGTGTATATATTGCAGGAAGAAGTATGCCAGAGGAGCAACGAGGGGACCACGAGGCAGGGGGCGCGCCCTAGGGGGCGCCCCCACCCTCGTGACCGCCTCTTTTGTTCCTTGGAGCAGGGTCCAAGTCTCCTGGATCACGTTCTGTGAGAAAATCATGTTCCCGAAGATTTTATTCCGTTTGGACTCCGTTTGATATTCCGTTTATCTGAAACACTGAAATAGGCAAAAAACAGCAATTCTGGGCTAGGCCTCCGGTTAATAGGTTAGTCCCAAAAATAATATAAAAGTGGAAAATAAAGCCCAATATAGTCCAAAACAGTAGATAATATAGCATGGAGCAATCAAAAATTATAGATACCTTGGAGATGTATCAGGCATCCCCAAGCTTAATTCCTGCTCGTCCTCGAGTAGGTAAATGATAAAAAGAGAATTTTTGATGCGGAGTGCTACTTGGCATAATTTCAATGCAAATGTTCTTAATTGTGGTATGAATATTCAAATTAGAAAGATTCAAGACAAAAGTTTATATTGGCATAAAAATAATAATACTTCAAGCATACTAATAAAGAAATTATGTCTTCTCAAAATAACATGGCCAAAGAAAGTTATCCCTACAAAATCATATAGTCTGGCTATGCTCCATCTTCACCACACAAAGTATTCAAATCATGCACAACCCTGATGACAAGCCAAGCAATTGTTTTATACTCTAACTTTTTCAAAACTTTTTCAATCTTCACGCAATACATGAGCGTGAGCCATGGATATAGCACTATAGGTGGAATAGAATGGTGGTTGTGGAGAAGACAAAAAGGAGGGGAAGATAGTCTCACATCAACTAGGCGTATCAATGGGCTATGGAGATGCCCGTCAATAGATATCAATGTGAGTGAGTAGGGATTGCCATCCAACGGATGCACTAGAGCTATAAATGTATGAAAGCTCAACAAAAGAAACTAGTGGGTGTACATCCAACTTGCTTGCTCACGAAGACCTAGGGTAATTTGAGGAAGCCCATTATTGGAATATATAAGCCAGGTTCTATAATGTAAAATTCCCACTAGTATATGAAAGTGACAACATATGAGACTCTCTATATGAAGAACATGGTGGTACTTTGAAGCACAATATATGAGACTCGCTATATGACGGTGCTACTTTGAAGCAAAAGTGTGGTAAAAGGATAGTAGCATTGCCCCTTTTTGGGCCTTTTTCTTTTTCTTTGGCCTTTCTTTTTTTCTTTTTTTATTGGGACAATGCTCTATTGAATGATGATCATCACACTTTTATTTATTTACAACTCAATGATTACGACTCGACTCTAAAACAAAGTATGACTCTATATGGATGCCTCCGGCGGTGTACCAAGATATGCAATGAATCAAGAGTGACAAGTATGAAGAAATTATGAACGGTGGCTTTGCCACGAATACTATGTCAACTACATGATCATGCTAAGCAATATGACAATGATGAATGTGTCATGATGAACTAGATGGTGGAAAGTTGCATGGCAATATATCTCGGAATGGCTATGGAAATGCCATAATAGGTAGGTATGGTGGCTGTATATGGGAGGTGTATAATACCAGCAAAAGGTGCGCGGTATTAGAGAGGCTAGCAAAGGTGGAAGGGTGAGAGTGCGTATAATCCATGGACTCAACATTAGTCATAAAGAACTCATATACTTATTGCAAAAATCTAGAAGTTATCAAAGCAAAGTATTACGCGCATGCTCCTAGGCGGATAGATTGGTAGGAAAAGACCATCGCTCGTCCCCGACCGCCACTCATAAGGAAGACAATCAATAAATAAATCATGCTCCGACTTTGTTACATAATGGTTCACCATACGTGCATGCTATGGGAATCACAAACCTTAACACAAGTATTCTTTAAATTCACAACTACTCAACTAGCATGACTTTAATATTATCACCTCCATATCTCAAAACAATTATCATGCTTCAATCTTTTCTTAGTATTAAACACACTCAAAAGAAAGTTTCACAAATCTTGAATACCAAGCATATTGTTATTAAGCAAATTACCATGCTATTAAGAGACTCTCAAAATAATTTAAGTGAAGCATGAGAGATCAATAGTTTCTTTAAAACATATCCACCACCGTGCTCTAAAAGATCTAAGTGAAGCACATAGAGCAAAATCATAACACTCAAAATATATAAGTGAAGCACATAGAGCAAAACTACTTAGCTCAAAAGATATAAGTGAAGCACATAGAGCAAACTTATCTAGCTCAAAAGATATAAGTGAAGCACATAGAGCAAAACTACTTAGCTCAAAAGATATAAGTGAAGCACATAGAGTATTCTATCAAATTTTAATTCATGTATGGCTCTCTCAAAAGGTGTGTACAGCAAGGATGATTGTGGCATACTAAGACACAAAGACACAAATACTACAAGACTCTCCAAGCAAAACACATATCTTGTTGGTGAATAAAAATATAGCTCCAAGTAAATTACCGATGGAAGTGGACGAAAGAGGGGATGCCTTCCGGGGCATCCCCAAGCTTTGACTTTTTGGTGTCCTTGGATTATCTTGGGGGTGCCATGGGCATCCCCAAGCTTACACTGTCGCCACTCCTTGTTCCATGATCCACCAAAATAATTCACCCAAAACTTGAAAACTTCACAACACAAAACTCAAAATAGAAAACTTGTGAGCTCCGTTAGCAAAAGAAAACAAAAGACCACTTCAAGGTACTGTAATTAACTCATTATTTATTTATATTGGTTTTAAACCTACTGTATTCCAACTTCTCTATGGATTATAAACTATTTTACTAGCCATAGATTCATCAAAATAAGCAAACAACACACGAAAAACAGAATCTGTCAAAAACAGAATAGTCTGTAGTAATCTGTAGCTAGCACAAGATCTGGAACCCCAAAAATTATAAAATAAATTTCTGTACGTGAGTAATTTATATATTAATCATCTGCAAAAAGAATTAACTAAATATCTCTCCTGAAATAAAAATGACAGCAGTTCTCGTGAGCGCTAAAGTTTCTGTTTTTTACAGCAAGTTCAACAAGACTTTCCCCAAGTCTTCCCAACGGTTCTACTTGCCACAAACACTAATTAAACACAAAAAACACAACCAAAATAGAGGCTAAATAATTTATTTATTACTAAGCAGGAGCAAAAAGCAAGTAATAAAGGGTTTCCTCCCAACAAGCGCTATCGTTTAACGCCCCTAGCTAGGCATAAAAGCGAGGATAGATCTAGGTATTGCCATCTTTGGTAGGCAATCCATAAGTGGCTCTCATGATAATTTCATATGGTAATTTTATTTTCTTTCTAGGAAAGTGTTCCATGCCCTTTTTTAATGGAAATTAAAATCTAATATTCCCTTCCTTCATATCAATAATCGCACCAACCGTTCTAAGGAAAGGTCTACCAAGAATAATAGGGCAAGAAGGATTGCAATCTATATCAAGAACAATGAAATCTACGGGCACATAATTCCTATTTGCAACAATAAGAACATCATTAATCCTTCACATAGTTTTCTTAATAGTGGAATCCAAAAGATGCAAGTTTAGAGAGCAATTATCAAAATTACGCAAATCTAGTAAATCACACAAAGTCTTGGGAATAGTAGAGACACTAGCACCCAAATCACACAAAGCATAAAACTCATGATCTTTAATTTTAATTTTAATAGTTGGTTCCCACTCATCATAGAGTTTTCTAGGGATAGAAACTTTCAACTCAAGTTTTTCTTCATAAGATTGCATCAAGGCCTCAACAATATGTTCGGTGAAGGCTTTATTTTGACTATAAGCATGTGGAGAATTTAGCACGGATTGCAACAAGGAAATACAATCAATTAAAGAGCAACTTTCATAATTAAATTCCTTGAAATCCAATATAGTGGGTTTAGCAACATCTAGATTTTTATTTCTTTCAATCCCACTTTCATCAATTTCATCATTAAGATCTAAATACTCCGAATTTTTAGAACGCCTTCTAGGTAAAGGAAGATCATATTCAGTTTCATCAAGATTCATTTTGCAAAATAAAGATTTAATAGGAGACATATCAATAACTTTTAGATCTTCATCTTGATTTTCGTAGGAATCCGGTTTAGCAGCAATCTTATTAACTAAGGTGGCTTGCATATCCGAAATTGCAGCAGTCATTTTTTCTAGACGAGCAATTTGGGATATTATACCATCAAATTCTTTAGACATATCATCTAGCTCTTTATTCATATAACTCATAAAACGTTTTTGTTCCTTAAGCTCGTTTCTAAAGAAATTATTATGCTCAAATTGCAAAACCATAAACTTTCTGACGTTGGTTTCGATCTCCTCTAACCTTTTAAGGTGAAGATCACCAAATCTCGGTTGAGCCATCGCGACAAACAAGTAATCTAACACACGAGCAAACAAAAAGGCAAATAGAGAGGGAGGATAGAGATAGAGGGCGAATAAAACGGCAAGGGTGAATTGGGGGGGAGAGGAAAACGAGAGGCAAATGGCAAATAATGTAATGCGAGAGATAGGAATTGTGATGGGTACTTGGTATGTTGACTTTTTGCATAGACTCCCCGGCAACGGCGGCAGAAATCCTTCTTGCTACGTCTTGAGCTTGCCTTGGTTTTCCCCGAAGAGGAAGGGATGATGCAGCAAAGTAGCGTAAGTATTTCCCTCAGTTTTTGAGAACCAAGGTATCAATCTAGTAGGAGCGCACGCTCAAGTCCCTCGTACCTGCACAAAGCGATAGATACTCGCAACCAACGCGATTAGGGGTTGTCAATCCCTTCACGGTCACTTACGAGAGTAAGATCTGATAGATATAATATTTTTGGTATAAAGATGCAAAGTAAAAAGTAAAAGCAAAGTAAAAAAGCAAAGCAAGATTGAAGTGATGGAAATTGATATGATGAGAATAGACCCAGGGGCCATAGGTTTCACTAGTGGCTTCTCTCAAGATATTCTACGATGGGTGAACAAATTACTATTGAGCAATTTACAGAATTGAGCATAGTTATGAGAATATCTAGGCATGATCATGTATATAGGCATCACGTCCGTGACAAGTAGATCGAAACGATTCTGCATCTACTACTATTACTCCACTCATCGACCGCTATCCAGCATGCATCTAGAGTATTAAGTTAAAAACAAAGTAACACCTTAAGCAAGATGACATGATGTAGAGAGATAAATTCATGCAATATGAAATAAACCCCATCTTGTTATCCTCGATGGCAACGATACAATACGTGCCTTGCTGCCCCTTCTGTCATTGGGTAAGGACACCGCAGGATCGAACCCAAAGCTAAGCACTTCTCCCATGGCAAGAACTACCAACCTAGTTGGCCAAACCAAACGGATAATTCGAAGAGACTTGCAAAGATAACCAATCATACATAAAAGAATTCAGAGAAGATTCAAATATTATTCATAGATAGACTTGATCATAAACCCACAATTCATCGATCTCAACAAACACACCGCAAAAAGAAGATTACATCGAATAGATCTCCACAAGAGAGGGGGGGACTTTGTATTGAGATTCAAAGAGAGAGAAGAAGCCATCTAGCTACTAACTATGGACCCGAAGGTTTGAGGTAAACTACTCACACTTCATCGGAGAGGCTATGATGATGTAGAAGCCCTCTGTGATGACAGCCCTCTTCCGGCGAAGCTCTGGAACAGGCCCCAAGATGGGATCTCGTGGATACAGAAAGTTGCGGTGGTGGAATTAGGTTTTTGGCTCCTGTTCTGATCGTTTGGGGGTACGTGTGTATATATAGGAGGAAGAAGTACACCGGAGGAGCAACGAGGGGCCCACGAGGCAGGGGGCGCGCCCTAGGGGGGCGCCCCCACCCTCGTGACCGCCTCTTTTGTTCCTTGGAGCAGGGTCCAAGTCTCCTGGATCACGTTCGGTGAGAAAATCACGTTCTCAAAGATTTTATTCCGTTTGGACTCCGTTTGATATTCCGTTTATCTGAAACACTAAAATAGGAAAAAAAACCAGCAATTCTAGGCTGGACTCCGTTTGATATTCCGTTTATCTGTTAATAGGTTAGTCCCAAAAATAATATAAAAGTGGAAAATAAAGCCCAATATAGTCCAAAACAGTAGATAATATAGCATGGAGCAATCAAAAATTATAGATGCGTTGGAGACGTATCAAGCACGGTTCCGCAAATACGCCTACGCACCTCTGTCCTCCATTAACTGACATATGTGCCCTGTTGTGGTAGACCCACATGTCATCGGTGTAAGTATTTACACTCCAAAGGACGGTATATCCTGGTAGTAGTACTAGTAGAATTGAGATTGAATGCGCTTTCTTCCCCGTCTTCCACTCTTCTTCGTCCTCTCTTCTTCTTCCTCCTCTCTTCCCCATCGTCGGCCGCACACCATTTACCCCCGCTCACTGCTCGCCCACCTGAGCCATCTTCCTTGGTAGCTCGCGCGTACCATATCCCCCCGCTCACTGCTCGGCCACACGAGGAGAAGCTTCTTCCCTCGCCCGCCCGAATCCACTTCCATGATGGCTCGCAGGCACTGAAAACCCCAATGGCAGAACCGACTGACACGTAGAGCCGCGATTGGAATTCCCTCCCCGATGTTCTCTTGGAGCAGATCTGTAGTCGTATGGACCTACTCAGCACCGTCCGTCTAGCCGCATGCTCAATGTCTTTGTACCGTCTACTCGTCTGCAACCGGACGGCTCTTTTCAAGACACCCTGCTTGCTGATGCCCGATCCTCGCAGGTGGCCCAGACACCGACTTGACGATCCTATGGAGGTTGTCGTGGTGCCCCTCGACATGCTACCACTACCCGTCCACCTGTCCTTCATGCGCGGCCACTACTGGGTGGGCATGAAGGCCAACTGGATCGTCCTCATCCACCACACCGGTAGTCCGTGGCATCTCGTGGATATCTACACCCAGCGAGAGATCACCCTTCCATCGTTGGATACCGCCGCCATCGAGCCTCGCGGCCCGCCAGACACTCCTGCCTACTACGCACAAGACGCGTCAAGCTTTTGGCTCGACCTCTGTTTGCAGAAAGTTCTAATCTGTGAAGTGCCCACACCATCAGAAGACTACATGGATTACAAGCTCATTGCCTTGTTCAACATGGGATTAGTCTATGTGGAATCCGGTCACCTTACATGGTTATGGCTCATCATCAATCCTGTTGAGGCAACATTTCTGTCTCATGCTATAGTGCATGATGGCATCGTTTACGCGGTCGACGCATAGATTGGCTGCCTATACTGGTGGAATCTATCGTCGTGTAATTGTTCTATCTCATCTCATCTTTACCTTATGAATACGACTGCCTGTTCATTTGTTACAAATTTAGAATGCATAGCATGTTTATAACCACATCATTGCTATATGTTCCTCTCATTTCCTAGATTTTTATGACCACACATGTTATTGTTAGAGTTGATATGAGAAGAACTGGCATCTAATGATTGTTAGAATACATATTATGAGCATAACATCAATATTGCTATATGTTACTCTCGTTTACAAGATTTTTATAACAACGCATGTTATTGCTTAGAGTCGATATGAGAATAGTAGTAGTAAATGCTATGGTAGAATATGAGTAGGCGCTGTCATAGCTGTTTTCCTCTCATTGTTACATGATGTTTGAACCATGACATATTGCTAGAATATGAAAGCCATTGGCTTATTTTTTTAACTTGGGGTATGATTATGACCACGGCATTGCAATTCTCTGTCTATGATATGTGTCACTGTTATAATGATCTTAATTCCACACATACTCTGAACATGATTGTTTATTTTTGTCCTTTTGGTCTCCAATTTGAATTGTTGCAGCAGACGCAAATGCGCTGGCCTTCATGATTCCAGGACCTGGAATCATACCAGCCGATGGGTGGTCGTTTATCGCTCTTTCAGCTGACGGCGGTCATTTGATGCTCATTCGCACGTACCAAATTGACCAAACCATTACATCAAACCACATGCAGTACAATGCGTGGGGCGTTCATGACATTGATGGCTATGGTTGCTTCGTGTTCGAGAAAGATCCCAGCTCCGTTAGGCCAGACGTATTCAACTGGAGGCGGGTTTACAGCCTCGGCAACCACTCCTTGTTCCTCGGGCTCAATTATCCGATCATCCAACCAATCATCGATCATATCACCGGCGATGATTATTGTGCTATGCAACTTCCATTTGCGAGGGTGGGCTGTGTTTACACATCATACCATGGGTTTCATGAATCACCATATCCAGAGACTCGTCGACACAACTTGTTGCCAGATAATCTTTAGTGTGTGAAAGGCATCAAGCTTCCATTCGATGGATGGCTTTTGCAAACCCGGCATGCGGCAATGTGGTTCATGCCAACAGCAAAATATGCACAACTTGATTCATGCTGATATCTAGACTGAGCCATGTATTCTGCTGCTGTAGCACGACCCTCTTTTGTTGGATATTATGTACTGTTGTTAGTTTGAAGTACTCCTCTAGTTTGAAGGATAGATACCTTCCTGGGATCAAGTGCATCCTAACTCACCTGCGTAGGATGTACTGATAATGATGATGGAGATGTTGTGCAGAAGCCATATATATATATATATATATATATATATATATATATATATATATATATATATATATGACAGGGCTATTCTGTTACTAGTAACAGAATATTATTCTGTTACCCTTCAGCCCTATAAGGAGCAAGCGGAGAAATTCCCACCTAAGCTACCTTGTCCCCCGACCTGATCCGCAACACCAGCCCGCCACCGCGACCTCTCCTCCCACAGCGCGCCGCCGGTGCCTCCTCCTCCCCCAGGGCGCCGCCGCGGCCCCTCCTCCCCCTGCGCGCCGCCGGGGCCTCCCCCTCCAGGAAGCGCGCCGTCGTGGCCTTCCCTCTTCCCCAGCGCGCCGCCCTGCCCCCACCTTCTCCCTCAGCTACGGTCGTCGCTCCGCACCTTCTCCACACCGCCGACCTCAGCTACGCGCCACCATGCCGCCCCCCGCTACATGCCACCACACTGCCCCCCGCTACGCACCGCCGCGCCAACATGTCTGCCTCCCAACCTCAGCCGCAGTTCGCGGCCTCTTCCACCTGCAGGTCGTTGTCTCCTCCTACTGCAGGTCGCTACCTCCTCCTTCTGTGGATCGATGGCTATCTACTAGGTGCGTGAGCGTGATGCTGAACTGAACAATGAGCATCATCTGAACTTTATGGGGGGTTAATCATGTACAACCACAACGACAGTGGATGAGAGTACGTTGCTGAGCACCACTCAATGGTTAGTACTACTAGTTACTTTTCTGAACTCAAGCACAAATTTCTGAATTCTTCCCCGTGTATCAACACCCGAGCTACTCACATTTGTTAAAGCTGGACTTCTGTCGCATAAACCGCAATATCAGGCATTCAGGGTGTGGTCCATCTTCATTGAATGATTAAATCACACAGACACATATGCTAGCAGGTAGTGCTCTTAAAATGTGAGTTTATTCCTTACATGGATGTACTAGTGACACTACTCTTGCATAAAATTTCTCCTTTTGCAAAAAGTAATTTGTGCAAAAAGAAGCAAACGTCATGTTTACCTCGTTTGCACAAATGATGCTTGCTAGGTGTTTGTTCTAATGCCTATGTGAACAGAACACTTATTACTTGTTTTCTTTATACTGAGAAGAAACCTAGTAAAGGTTCAGGGAAACAGAAAGGGCTCACCAACAAAAAGCCACTAAAAAAGTTTTGAATAATATTGGGGAGGATCAAGTACAAGAATACAAAAAAGTTTAGAGTTGAGAAAAAGCATAAAAATTCATAGGCCTCTCCCGTTCACAAACGCACGCCGCTGGCCACTTGAGATGTGTACGTCGCCCATCCAAAATCACACTGCCTATCGAGTTTCTTTGTCAAAACCTTGCATCGATAGCTAACCCTGTACTATTATTGTTACCTACTATTATGCTAATGTTGTATTGTTGCTCTTGCTTATTAAGACATGCATCAATAGTTCATCTTGAACTGCATGTGCTATTCTATGTTAGGTGACTGGAGCCTTTCTTTAATGGATGTGTTCTTTGGCTGAGGACGATGACATTATGTTGTTTCCGTACTTTCAACAAAAAATATCTATAAGTTCAAAATGTATAACCCTTTAAGTTCATTGAAAAACACAAACAAAAAATATTGCATGAGCAAGTAGTCGCCCCGCACTGGATCGATGCACCGTTGTTGCCCCCGGTGCGTACAAGCAGTTCAATGCCGCAATCCCCGACCGTTCAGTCTCGCCGCCGTGGGCGTGCCCCACTCCAACTCCATCGTCTATGCTTCAGTGGCGAAACAATGCAACCTGAGGAACCTCTAAGGGTCGAGGACGTCCATCTCGGCTTCCAACTTGGCGTTATTCACGTCTTTGCTAGCCTCATGTTCGCTGGCAAGACCACCGCGCTTCTTCGCCGGCACCGGCAGGTACTCACCCCCGTCCCGTCTCTTGTTTACTACTTCATTTCACATTGCTAAGAACAGAAAAACAAGCAAGTTCAAATTGAAAAAAATAGAAGCTAGATGTTTAAAAAAATTAGAAGCCATTTTAGTGAATCTGTATTGAAAATTAGCTCACATTTGAGTCCTACCAGTACCAATGAATATAGACTTGAGTGGAAAATTTAGTTGATTCCTGAGACCCTGACTAGTCCTTCTATAGATACAAGTTCAGTGTTTAGGATGCTGTACAACAATTATATACTTCTAGTTGCTGCTTGCTGCCACCAACGAAATGCACAAGTTCAAAGAGTACCGCATGACAAATTCAAAAGGCGTTGTATGGCAAGTTCAGAATTTTGGTTTCGTGAAAAGTGTGATTTTTGGACAGTATTTTGTATGATTCATTTGTTCAACTTCAGAACTTAGAGATATTAAGTCTACTTGTTTCTATGATGAACATAGTTGTTATTAAACGCCCAACTGGTGCATGGAATTGAGGCAATTGATGCACTGGTTTGTGCTTTGCTCATTCCATTGCTGCATTGTTTTGTGCTTGGGAATAGATTAGGTATAGCAGTCCAACATGTATTCTATCATCGATTCATAACAAAGAAAATGTACATGATAGTTTGATGAAAAATTGATTTGAATTTGAAGCAATGATCAGTTCGAATTAAAAACAATGATCAGTTCGAATTAAAGAAAATAGTCGGTTTGAATTAAAAACAGAATATTATGTATCTAGAATCAAAATAATATTTTGTTGCTATCGGTGATGACAGGGTGGTGTACACAGAGCTGGAGGTCGGCAAGTCGGACAAGGCCACGGGAGTTGAACTACAGAAAAGATTATATTAGCCCAATGACAGAAAAACATCAGTTCAAAAATATATATGCAGGAGGCTGGGAGCAAAAAAACTGGCCACGGCGCGCCTCCACCTCCCTATCATGGCGTGCCTCCACATCCCGGCCGCAGGCATGTGCAGTTACTGATTGCTTCTTGCTTCCACTTTTTATCATGATTTAGTGTATGCACTATAGGAGTGCTTTTTGTCTCGGTAAGATCAGCTGCTCAACAACATAATCATGTACCGCTCAGTACATGTATTACTGTTGGGCGGTTCAAAAATCAGAACTCAAAAAGTTCAACCTTGGTGGTATTGTGCACATGCAAAATTAGATAAATACTTGTTAAAATTGCTCCCAGTATTTGACGTATTCCATGCAATGCTTACTAGATTGTTCTAAAAAAGTGTCATGTATTTGTGAATTTACTATTAGTATAGCAGTTAAATATGTATTATATAACTAGTACATAATGAAATGCAGAAACAATTCGATGTGTGTGTTAAAAAAAGCTGGCTATATAAAAAAATTAGTAGCTAGGCAAAAAGAAGTTTGTATCAGTTCAGACTTGCCTGCACAGAAGGATAGAGGCCCTTGTCCCGTAAGTTCAGGTTTGCATCAATGCTCCAGCCAACTCCATTATCTACTCATGTAATGCATTTAGGACAAGTTCAAGTATAGGTAAAGAAGATTCTCACCACAGAAATATTGATCTAGAGCTCTTCAGTTTGACCATTTTTTAATTCGTGTGGAGCTTGCCAGTTTGACAATTTTTTCATTCCGTGTGGAGCTAGCCATTGTTTTAGGTACGCCTGGTTGTACCAAATGCTTGCACTTCTCTGAACTGAGAGTACGCTTGAGTTTCCTATTCCTTCTAATCTTAATAAAGTGAATTGTTTTGGAGCTGGACTGAACCAGGTTATCTTGATAGGAGTCTAGTGTTAGTTACTAAATTCTAGTCAGAGTAGTGTAATCAAAGGAATGTAGATAACTTGTGTCCTGGTATCACTTGTACAATTGCGTTGTTGTGTTGCACACTTGTACTCACATATTATTATGCTGCGATACTAGTTCTGAACATTTTGTTATGTATGTCACATGCAGGTTTATCCCCAATCTTCTCGTCTTCATACTATGCCTTTCATACCTTTATATATAAAAAAAGCTCAGTCTGAAACTACAGATTTGCCCAGATCCTTGACCTAGGAAATTCTGAATAAAACTTCAAAGAAGTATGAAATGCATTGTAGTATATAAATCCTTGTTCATCATTGGATTCTGATACTAGAATCTAGAGTAAGAAATCAAGATTGTAATATGTAGGCACAAGAACATGACTCCCTACTTGAAATGAGTACTCTTTTGTTTCAGCTAATACTTCTTACTCTGAATTCCAAAAATGGATGCAGGTAAGTACAACTTAGTAGACTACTAGTAGTACATCAGTATGTAAAGGACGATGTAATTACCACAGCCTCAATGATTATAGTATTTGGGATGCTCATCTTTTTTCACATCCATCTCTACTGAATTATGTTAGTCTTTTTCAGTTCATTTTTGAAATTTCGGTTCATTTTCTTTTTGCAGGATGCGTCAAAAAATAAAATAAAAGGCAGCAGCTCAAAAAGATGAATATAGGAAGTCCATTGCTATCTTGAGGTCTGTTACCCTTCAACTTAGACATATATGCTCAGTTATTGTTGTGTACACATAGAGTTACCGTGTACGTTCATGCTCCTTCACTTGTGTATATTCAGTTCAACATTTGGTGATTCTTCAGGCCCCCTTAGCTGGTATTTTCAGTTCATCTTGCAGGTGATGGCGCTCCCCTTCAGTTCATTTTGCGGGTGTTTTGGGCAGTACAAAATACATCACCATAGTTAGTACATCAAGGATGGCTTGGTAGTCGCTGGGATTCCCTGCAGTGGCCAAATCCCGGTGCCGCTCATGATCTCCGCCTCCATCAGCTCCACCTCGCCATAGCAATCAGTCCAGAGGAGGAGTTATAGCTGGTCCACCCGGTCCATCCGGTTTTTCTTTCAACATTTTCTTTGTGATGCATGCTCACTGATGGATCAGCAACTATTTATTGATATGGAGATGCGCCCCTGCTTTTTTTGTGGAAAAACAAGATGCCTTTGCATACTTCAAAGTTGCTGCTTGCTCCCACCAGTCAATTGCGCAAGTTCAGTGGGTGTCACCGAGCATGTTCAAAAGTGTGCCCTTTGTGGAAAAGTGTGAATTTTTCTCAGTATTTTGTATATTTCATTTGGCAGAGGCTTCATGTGATCTTGTGGAGCTTTATAAAATGTACTCTCATCACACTTTTAAGGCCCTATAGTTCATTATATCATACATGTGTGGCCATTCAGTATGTATTACAGGATCAGTTCTTGAAAAAGAAGAACACATACATAGTTGGGTCAAAAAGAATGATTAGTTCGATAGTGCTCTCTTCTGCCTATTTTGGCTGATGTCCACAAATGGACAAACAATTGTGTCATAAATTGTTCTATTATTACTGGCATACAAGTACAAAAAAAAGTTGAACATGAGGTCCTACATAGGCTTTGGAAAAATGCTAAAAGAACACGAAAATTCAAAAAAGTAAAGTTCAAGTGGTAAAATAAGAGAAGTCCAGAATATCATCGCAAAACAAAGTTGAGTTCAAAAAAAATGAAACACGCAACATTTTCTTTTTGTTAAAAGTATTATTCAGTTCAACGATATAAACCATGCAAGTTCGGAGACGCAAATACCGTAAATTATTGAAAAGCTACGAGGAAAATCATACCGAAAAATCATACCGAAAAAACAGAGTAAAGTCTAGTATGTTAAAACACGCTCAGTACAAAACCATATGGACATCAGTTCAAGTACTCTTTTTTCGAAACCTTTCAAAATTACTCTCTAAAGAATACATCAGTACAAACACACACGTAGATCAGTACAAGTACTCTGTTTTTTCTGACGGAAAAACAGCACGATGGGTCTCACCGTAATCCAAATTACTCTTCAACAATTGTGAATTTGAGAAAACGTTCAACATGATTAAGTTCCGTATTTTCGATATCTTTCTAACAGTATATTATTTGCCTCATTTCGACAAACTTTTTTAAAAAAATCATGTTCGAAATCAAATTTGACCATATTCGAAATCATTTTTAAATCGTAAGAAATTAGAAAAACATTTCTATACGAAAAAGTTGCGCATTTTACATAGCTTTCCAACGCCGTATCATTTGCGTCAATCCGACAAACTGTTTGCAAAAAAATCGCGAAAATATGTTTCGCCCAGAATTTCACCGTTTTTCAAATTAATTTTAAATCATATAGAATTAGAAAAAACAATACATATATGGAAGATGCGGATTTTCACCAGCTTTCCAACGCCATCTTATTTGCTCAAATCCGACAAACCATTTGAAAATTGAGTCCAAAATATGATTCACGTTTTTGGTTTTGAAAAAAATGGTTTTTTTAAAACTGCTCTTAAGCCATAATGATTTTGCAAAAACGTTCAATATACTTGAAATATGGTTGTCAAGAGCTTTCCAACGATATATTACACGCCAGGTTCCGACAAAAAAATTACAGAAAGTTTTTGAACTAAAGAAGACGATCTGTTAAACACAACTGAAAGTATCAGTTCAACCGCTTCGAAAACATCAGTACAACCACCTGAAACCACCAGTTCAAAAAGGGTAACAGAATAATATTTTTTTACTAGTAACAGAATAGCCCAGATGTGTGTGTGTGTGTGTCTATATATATCAGTTAGGCTTCAAGTGCGTACTTGTTAGTTAAACCTATGTATAAATTGTGACACAAAATACGACTAGTAAGTAGTACAGTAGCAGTACTAGTATACGTCGGTCAAATTATTCATCATGTCCACACATTGAATTGACGTGACAACACGCTGCGTGTGAGGTGACACAAGAATCCCGGCGGCGTGTTCGGGTATTCTGGACTTCAGATTTGGAGTACCACTTATCTGTCGAAATCTTTCATCATTCACTTAAAACAGTCGATTGATCATACATTGAGTATCATATAACTGGAATTATCGATGCAAGTCGAAGAAGGATTAGCCGGTGCTGCCGGCTGGCGTCAAGTTCGATCCCACGGATCAGGAGCTGATCGAGCACCTTGAGGCCAAAGTGAGTGCTGACAGCGCGATATTTCAGTCTCTCATCGATTTGTTCATACCAACCATCGACAGCGAGCATGGCATATGCTATACCCAACCTGAGAAACTTCCAGGTAAGTCACCGATCAGCCGTCTACTTGCACAAACATATTCCTTTGTTTATAGCTCTATTTTTCTTTTTAGACGCAGACCTGGTGAAGCAATTACAATTTGACAGTTAAAAAAGTTTAAAAAACAAAATGATTCGCCCTCTTGACTGCTGGGACCCAGCAGCTACATCTTCGCACGCAAGGAAGTGCTTGACGGTCGGGACCCACCTGGTCGAAGCGTATGTAGCGTTGTCATTCTGGTCGTGAACGTGTACGTACATACTGGTCGATGTAGAGGCGCGCACGTGTCGTAGTAGAGGTGCGCACGTGTCGTAGTAGAGGCACGCACGTAGCATGTACACGTACGTACAGCGGCCAGGGTGCAAAAAAGAAAATACGACCACGTATGTGTACATACGGGTGGGGTCTCGAACGCCTACTCACGCATACATACGGCCAGGGCTCGTGTACATGGCCGGGTCGGAACGGAGAAACAACATCGTCTTCGTGTTCATGGGAAGGCAACGGAATGCGTCATGTTTATGGGGAGGCAACGGAATGCATCGTGTTCCTGGGGAGGCAACATAATGCGTCGTGTTCATCGGGAGGCAACGGAACGCGTGGGAGCCAACCGGCTGGGTCGGAACGGAATGCATGGCCGCGTTCATCAGGAGGGCTTGGACGGAACAGGCGATGGAAACGGGGCCTGGCGTACTGCAGAATGGAGGAAACGGACCTCCTACGGTCGAAATGGGGTCCTGTTGATCGGGAGGGGTGTGGCGTACCGTAAAACGGAGGAAACGGACCTCCTACGGTCGAAACGGGGGTCCTGTTGATCGGGAGGGGTGTGGCGTACCGCAAAACGGACGAAACAGACCTCCTACGGTCGAAACGGGGGTCCTGTTCATCGGGAGGGGTGTGGCGTACCGCAAAAAGGGACTCCACGGGATACTATTCATCTCCACGGTCGACCTCCTCCAGCCTCCATGGGCTACCGTCGACCTCCTCCTGCCTCCACGGGCTCCTGTTCCTCCAGCCTCCACTGCGCGCTACTCCATCGGCTACTGTTCAACCACCCCTCCACCTTCTACTGT
>NC_057794.1:389254231-389273384 GCF_018294505.1 Triticum aestivum | reverse complement strand
CTCACTGTTCATCCCAGAGGCAGCATCAATCGGCTTCAGTTAGCAGCAGTAGCGAAGAAATCACTCGACCGGGTTCAGTTAACAGCCATCGATCGATCGCTCGGGTTCAGTAACGCGTAGCCTGTAGTGCAATCGCTCGGGTTCAGTTAGAGCCCAACACCTCGCTCGGGTTCAGTTAGAGCCAACGCCTTGCACACACACGCGTACGTGTATGAGAGAAACGCGCATCGCTCGGCCCCCGACCTCCCACCGTAACCGGGAACTCCCCGAAATTTTCCTCGCCCTCGCTTCTACCATGGTTTTTTCTGTCATGGACGGCCCAAAGAATGTCATGCAGCTGTGTCTCCGGCCCGCCCAGGACGAAAAGCCCATTTTCTGTCATGATTTTTGTCATAGAAGTAGGAGCCCACCACATCTATGATGATACCGGGTTTTGTCACAATTATCGTCATAGAAGTGTCATATGTATGACAGAAAAAATTCATTCGGCCCAAAATGTCACGGATGTGTCTTTTTTTTGTAGTGAAACCTGCCTTTCTCTACTGCCCCAGCTCCCCACTTGGCTTCATGTGGATCTTTTTCTACTTCTGTCCGTTGTTCCAAAGCCACCTAGACTTTTACTATTATTAGAGGTAAAGCTAGTTCATACAGTCGACTCTAAGAGTTGGTTCAAACAGGGAAGAAAGTGGGAACGCTGTAGCATGAATCTAGGACTTGATTCTAAGAGGAAACGGGAGAAAGTAGTAGATACTGGCTACCCAACCGGTCTCTTGGTTGAAAATACGAAGAGAGCATGGTGGATGGCAAAGGGTGGGGGGAAGTGGACCTATCTCTTGGTTGAAAAAGGAAAGGAAGTGATGAGTGTTAGGGGACAACGCAAATGAGAATGAGCAGGTCTAGATTTCCTGTGCTCACATAGGAAAATGTCGCCGAGGAGATAAAAATGGGACAAATGCAGACATGCTGCCTGAGAGTTTGCCGCTCTCGGCAACCACATATGCCTCACCACTTTATGCCCCTGCTGTCCCTATGCCCATATCTCTACCGTTAATGTAAAATCACATGAAGCATTAAGCAATGCCACCTAATGTCACTATAAGTAATGGTCTAGGGCCGTCGATAAATTGAAGCAATGCCACCACCATTTTATGAAGTGCTTCTGTCTTGCTTTATTTCCCATGAATTGTGTTTTTGCAGTTACACTTAAATCTCACACCGCTAACATTGCTTCATCCCAGTGGAACTGCACAAATTTGATTGCACATTTACTTACCATGTGCTACTCTCATGACAGTAATACTAATGCTATTGTTCTGCATGTTAATCTAGTGGCAGTGTTGATGTGATGTGATGCTACTTACTTAAGGACACTTTCATAATGTCAATCTAGTGCCAATTATAATAGAATAGATGTTGTTGTTAATCATAAGCCACTGCAAATATATGTCACTGTTTAAATAACCGTATTTTGTATTTGCGCAAACAGGGATGTCTGTTTCCATATCGTTTCGGGATGTCTGTCTCCGTATCGTTTCTATCCACGCAATCAAAAGCACACACCTCAGTTTTAGTAGAACCGCGCAAAATGAGATGGCTATCCCTCGTTGCCGTCGTCCAACCACCCGTCTTCCAGGTATTCCTACATTGGTAGTTACTAGGTAGAATGACCAACGCAATATAAAAGAAGTTGATTCGTAAGTTTTACTTCCTGATTGCAGTGTAGGGACGAGCAAAAACTACGGCATCCTAGTCTGGAATGCACTTTCTACCAGTTCATCCATGGACCGAGGACTAGCTGGCACGGCTGCACGGTGGTTTTTTGGACAGGTGCGCGGACAAGAGTCATTATGGTATGCTTATTTCTGCAAATAGCGGTGCTTAAATTTAGTGGAATGCACAAGAATTTCACCTGGTTAGTACACTACATGGTTCAGTTCAGCATTGCAGTGGAGAACACAATTATAATTGGTTATTCTGGAGTGAGAGAACCTAACCCTGGATGGTGGCAACAAGAAAAAATCAGAGTGAACTCCAGGAAATTTAAGCCTGCCGGGAGGCCCTTTGCTCAGAGAAGCCTTGCTTGTTTTTTCCTGATTTGTAAACCTTCTCACAACTTTGTCTTTTGCTGTGAACTAGTATATGTTTGTTATGTTCTATGAATCATTGAGATGTATAAAATTGCTTAACTTATGCTTTTCAAGTTTTTTATGAAGCCGAGTTTAATGTGAGTGTTCCACATGAACGCTGGACTAGCATGTGAATGTTTGGAATTTACATTATGGCCTCAGTTAACTGCATGAACCACTATAACAAGATACATAGTTGCTTATATGTCAGACAGCAGATTGTTGATTGTTAGCTGGTCCATAGCCTAGTGTTGAAGCGAGTTGAGCCAATGTGACGTGTTTTGCACAACTTCTTACAAGTGGGGTAGCACCAACAATGTTTACAAGTACTTATGTAAACGTCGGCGCACAGTTCTCGAACGAGTACTCTATTTCATCAAAACACACACTGCTCGTATGATAAACCGTGATAACTTATGTCTTACCATGCCATATTCATGAAAAAACTAGTGAGGACGCATCTGTTTCGGCAACATTTACGATGGTTCTCACATGATTCACGGGCACACAAAAGTAGCAGCAGTTCCCATAGACGGATTCAAACAGAGTACTTGCCCCAGAGGGCTCGATAACAGGAACGTTCGGATAATTAGACACAATCCAAACTACTATTAAACACTAGGTGGGGCAACTATTTCATGCCTCGATCTAATTTGGGCTGGACATAAGACAGACCTTGCCATGAACATCATCAAGGACGTCCGGCAGCAGCTCAATCCTGTGAACCTTCATGAAGTCAACCTTGTGGCCTTGCCACTCATAAACTTGTTTGTGGAGGCATGCCATGTCATCTTCCTGTGTAAGCTTGACAAGAATAGTATGCCTCACAAACGAAGGAGTAGCTTTGAACTTCTTGTGCCCTAGTACACCCTGGATAACACGCCTGACAACAGTGAGGCTGGAATACAACTCTTCATTGGTATAAGCGCAAATGGCTTCCAGGATCCAACAGCCTAAAAACTCTGTTTTCCCAGTGCGTATATTCAGGTCATCCACCTCATAGCGAGTGACATGTACAACCACACAATCCTTGTCTGCATCAGGGCTCTAATTGAAACAAAAACAAATTCTGAATTACTTTCCAGTATAAGAAACACAAGTTATTTAAACCACTATGTATAGCATGGCATCGAAGCTAATAAATTTTTGCATCATTCATCACCACATACTTAGATGAAAAACCACAATCGAGATCGACAAAGAAGAAAATCACCTTGCACGGCTCAGCGGGGGGGGGGGCACATCCTCGAAGGGGGAAAAGTGCTCCTGTAGTGCCACGGGGGCTGTAACCTCAAACGGGGCATTGACCATCTTAGTAGTGGCCGTGAGCGTATCTGGGGTCGGCTCGGTGGCTGCCTCCATCTTCTTGAAGCTCTCTGTCTCGTGGGGATCAGCCTCCCGCGTCTGCTCCAATATCGGAAGATCTTTGCCTGGTTCTCCTTGGTCCATCATGAAATTGACGAATACTAGGAGACCACTAAAAGGAAAACACAATCGCAATGACAATGAAACAAAAAAGAGAGTGAGGATCGGTTACTACTTTGCAAAAGTTTTTTCTCTGAACGAAAATATACCAACATCACGGATCCGCTTACCTTCCCTTCATTGGGAAAGAAGGACAGTGGCAGATGCAAGTGTTTCCTTTCTTGAAGATGGTGAGGGAGAAGGGGATTCAGCGAAGAGTGAAATGATGGTTGCTTCGTCCGTCAAACTTAGACTACGGGGAGGTGGGGTTTTGTGAGATGATGGCTCATTACTGCTGCGCTATGACCGGGGTGACTCTCCGCCTGCATACTGCCTTCTAATTTGGTGGATGGCATTTGGGCCCGCGCGCTGCACGGCCTGCATGTCAGTGAACAAAAGTATAATGGCATTCAGTAGAGGGAGATGTTTCGATGACCTAGGAGGAGCCAGAAGCGGTATTGTATCCACTGTACTAGTAGTAATTGTTTTTTTAGGTAGCTGTAGAGTGTCTCCACTATACTAGTAGTAATTGTTTCTCTGGGCCCGAGACAAAACAACCATCCACCCTAGTAAATAGTAAAATCAATTCAAAAGTCCATATATTTACTGAATGAGAGGCGCTACCCCCACCCAGCACACCGCCCCCCAAAAAAACCCGGGAGTTCTTCTTCCTCCTCACTCCCACCCACCTCACGTCAGCTTGCTCCACTCGTACCCCCAAATTCCTCACCTCACTCCTACAGAAAACCCCAGCTCCCCTTCTTCCTCACTACTACAGAAAAACCCCAGCTCCCCTTCTTCTTCACTCGAACTACAACTAGGCTCGTCATTCGTTACTCTGCTCAAATCCGTGAAAGTGATGCCCTCGACGTAAGTGGAGTCGGCTAACCCCAGCGCAAAGAAGATGAGGCTCCCGCCAGTGGCGACGCTTGTTGTAGATCCCGCACCCGGCAGCGCGGAGAGAAGTAGCGACCCTGCCCCCACCGGATCCCAGGAACCCGTAGAATCTCGGGTGGACCGCATCAACGATCTCCCGGACGCCATCCTTGGGGAGATCATCTCGCTTCTCCCCACCAAGGATTGCTGCCGCACCCAAGCCCTCTCAATTAGGTGGCACCCTCTATGGCGCGCCGTGGCCCTTAATCTTGACTGTCGTCAGCTATCTCTCTTCAATGATTTTGAAATCCCCAGAGCCATCATCTCCTCCCACCAGGGCTCCGTTCAAAGCCTCTGCATCCCATCATGCTACCTGAGCAAGCATACCATGCCCTACACGATGGACGCCTGGCTGAAATCCCCTGAATTCACAGAACTACAGCTGCTTGAGTCTACTATTCCCTTGGAAATCACCTACCAGATACCGAACGCCATCTACCTATGCCCTCAGCACCGATGTCCATCTCGCGGTTTTCCTCCTCTCTCCACACTGCCACCTTTGCATTGTGCGACCTACTAGACAATCTGGTACTAATCCTTCGACTCCCATTTCTGAAGAAACTTTCACTTGTGCGGGTTCGTATATCAGAGGCCTCATTGCACATCATCATCTACTCCAGTTGCCCTGCCCTGGAGTGCTTGGTGCTTGTTTTCACAGTTAGAATCGGTTGTCTCCAAATAAAGTTGCCTAACCTTGTAAGAATTGGAATTTCTTTTGACGGAAGACAGCTCATCATCCAAGATGCCCCTTCACTTCAAAGGTTGATCCTTGATTCTAGTTATTCGCCGTTGCAAATAATCGTCCTCTTTGCGCCTAAGCTAGAGACCTTGGGTGTAATACATGATGTATGTGCTCATTTCAATATGGTGTTTGGCTCCACAGTTCTTCAGGTACTTTATATTATCATCTACACTTGTAACCATAAGCTGCATTTTAAATTCCTGCTCATAAGTTATATGTCATCTTGGAGTACACGTTTTGTACTAATATTATGTTCTATGCTCAATGAAGAGTTTCTCCATGGATGGCCTATCAATGGTGCTGGATTCTATCAAGATCTTATATATCCAAATGAATAGTTTTGATCTGAACAAGATTATTGGCTTGCTGCAATGCTTTCCATGTCTGGAGAAGTTGTATATAAAGGTGATAATTTCACGCACATTGGAAGCCCGCATATAGTGTACTAGAATTAACCGTTCAGCTATTGCTCTTTCGACACTCTTTTTTTAGATCTTAACTGTTTTCAATCTTCATGTCTATTTAGGCAACGGGATGGGGTAAGAAAGTTATAACCAATCATTGGATTCGTAAGCATCGGGATTTTCTCACTTCTCATGAGATTCGATTGAAGACAATAACGCTAGAAGGATATGTATCCAACCGTGTAAACACTAGATTTGTCACATTCTTCCTGCTGAATGCGAGGTTACTATTATCCATCAGGCTTAAGTTTATCAACAGCATGGTTTTGACGGATGGGTATGTGGAAGAGCAAAAAAAGAGTTTCAGGTGGGCAAAAGAGCTTCTAAACGTGCCGGGCTTCTATTTACAACATATTGTGGTCATAATCCAGTAAATTTTACGACCCAGGATGTTCATTCTATGGACCTGACCGGTCCATTTGACTGTGACTGCCAAAAATAGTGCTGGAGTTAGATGTTGTTGCCCTTTTCAACCTGGGTTTTTTTGTAAACCTGATGAACAATTAACCCTCGTGCTTTTGTACATTTTGTAAGCTGGAGTTAGATGTTCTTGCCCTTTTCAACTTGGCTGTGACTGTCATATTTTCTTTGAAGCAAGGCAAATGGCTTGCTAGTTGTTTAATCTAGAGTGAAATATTGTAACAACTAACAAATCCCAACCAAGGGAAATAACATCACTCTCGCCGGTTGCTTGAGCTAACTGTGCGTTAAAGAAGCCAAGTGATTAGCCCCCACCAGCGCCCACAAACGTATTTAGAACTAGCACATCTAATGGGCCGTAAATTTTCATAGGGAAGGCTGCATGACCGTGACAGATTTGGATTCTGACATTTGGGACCCGTGAGGAAATAGCCTATCCAAGGTGGTGTCAACTTACTAGCCAGTCAACAAACGATTCTGCCTACCAGGTGTTGGATTGACATCCAAGATCTGTCGTGTATCATCTATCTCTTGTCTTCTTCTTCCTCCAGCCACCCAAACCAAACCACCCCGTCGGATCCGCCTGCTCCCGCCTCCCATGGCTGGCTGCGCCTCCGCCGCCCTACCATACATACCCTCCAACATCGGCCAGTCCCTCCCTCTATTCCCCCACACGTCCTGTTATTATCCGGCGATGTCAGCCCCAACATGCACCCGCACCCGAACCAGTCAACCCTCGTACTCCCCTCCGCCTATGACTGGACCGGCGCATCTTCCACGGCTCCTATTCGTTCCGTCTGAGGCCTCGCCGTCGTCCTCCGCCTTGTGGCCTTGGTTCACTCGCCGTGCATGGTGCGCCGCACTCTTGCATTGCCAACATCGTCAACAACCGAGAGGAACCAGGAGATGATTGTACGTGGAGAGGATGACAGTAGGGACCCACCAGCGTCATGGCAGTACGCAAGCAAGTGCTCTATATTACAAGCCCAAAAATATGGTTCCTCCTAATAGTTGGACATCTCGGGCTCACGCCATTGTCAATGTAGTCAATAAACGAGAGAATTACACTACAAGCGGATGACGCCAGGGACCCAGCAGGTCGCGCAGTTTATTTTTTTAGGAACAAGCAGTTGTTATTTATACTAGTTTTAGCGACGGATCAGGGTAACAACGGGGCTGTGCGGGGGCTGTGGCCCGTCTAGACAGGGTTTTATTTATGTTTACCACATCATGAGCCCAGTTGTGTTTTTTCTTGCTGAAAATGGCTAGCCGAGTTCTATTCTTTAAAAAGAAATACTGAAACGAGGCCTACTTGATTTATCAGCCCTATTGGGCTGCAAATCTTTCAAGACGAGGAGAGTTTCATTCGGTTTGCCCAGAAATGGGCTATACATATTTAAAACACATCAAACCGGGAATTAGTTCCAATTTTTTATTACAAGATTTTAAATTCCATTGATTTTTATGCGTGGACAATTATTTGGATTTTGTATTTATATAAATTATTTTTCAAAATAGTTTGAATGTGAATCGATATTTCAGGATTAAAAACAGTTGACCGCACTGAAATATGCAAAATTTCATATACTTTTTAACCGTGGCCACAATATGGGGTGTAATGCTAGGAAAAAGAAGATGGGCTCCAAAAAATTCTTAAGAATTAGCAAATGGGTTGTACATTATTAGAAATAATGCACACGAGAGCAGTGACTATTGAATGTCCATCCAATGGTTGTCGTGCTTCTTCAATCTCTGCTCTTCCTGCTCCAGCCGCTCAAACACGCGTCGGCAGGACTGCCTGCTCCCTCTTCCCGCGGTTGGCTATGCTTCCACGCAGGCCTCACCGCCCCACCGTGCTCCCATCGCTGGCCTAGCCATCCCTCTACTCACCCACACCTGCTGTTATTCTTCGAGGACGGCAGACGAACCAGTAAACCCTCGTACTCTGCCGCGTGGGAAACAACTGCCGAGTCTTCCCTGGCTCCGTGTCGTTCCCTTCCTAGGCCTCGCCGTCGTCTACCGCCCTGGTGCTCTCGGCGCGGCCTGGTCAACATGGTCAACAATCGACATGCATCTGAAGTGGATTGTACGTGGAGAGGCTTACAGCTGGGTCCACGGCCGCACGCAAGGAAATTCCTCCTTATTACATGCAAAATAATGATTCCTCAACCTGAAACCTGGGACCCACCGAAAGGGCCTCTGTATTTCACAAAAAACATTACCACCGCTGAGAGCTCAGACCCATCAGCTATATCTTCGCACGCTAGGAAGTGCCTCCTTATTACGCACAAAAAATTGAAGACCCCCCTGCTAGCTGGGACCCACCATAGTGGGAGGCTGACTTGTGGGCCTACTAAGTTGACAGGGACGGAGGGCTTTGTCAACTTAGTCAATATGAACGATTCTAGCTCGAGTGACCGTACGATGTCCATCCAACGGCCATAGTGCTTCTTCAACCTTTGGTCTTCTTGCTCCAGCCGCCCAAAGCAGCGCCGGTCGTGTCGCCTGCTCCTGCCTCCCGTGGCCGCCGGTGCTGCCGCGAAGGCCCCACCACCCCCATACTACTCCCACCGCTGGCCCGGCCATCCCTCCACTCACCCACCACCCCTATTATTCTGCGGCGACGACAGCCTCACACCGTAGCCGAACTAGTGAACCCTCGTACTCCTCTCCGCGTGGGCTGATACGTCTCCAACGTATCTATAATTTTTGATTGCTCCATGCTATTATATTATCTATTTTGGATGTTAATGGGCTTTATTTTACACTTTTATATCATTTATGGGACTAACCTACTAACCGGAGGCCCAGCCCAAATTGCTGTTTTTTTGCCTATTTTAGGGTTTCGAAGAAAAGGAATATCAAACGGAGTCCAAACGGAATGAAACCTTTGGGAACATGATTTTGTCAACAAACGTGATCCAGGAGACTTGGAGTGTCCATCAAGAAACAAGGGAGGAAGGCACGAGGCAGGGGGACGCGCCTACCCCCTGGGCACGCCCTCCACCCTCATGGGCCCTCCGTTGCTCCACCGACATACTTCTTCCTCCTATATATATCCACGTACCCCCAAACATCCAGGGGCACCATGAAAACCTAATTCCACCACCGCAACCTTCTGTACTCGAGAGATCCCATCTCGGGGCCTTTTTCGGAGCTCTGCTGGAGGGGGCATTGATCACGGAGGGCCTCTACATCAACTCCATGGCCTCTCCGGTGATGTGTGAGTAGTTTGCTTCAGACCTACGGGTCCATAGTTATTAGCTAGATGGCTTCTTCTCTCTCTTTGGATCTCAATACAAAGTTCTCCTTGGTTCTCTTGGAGATCTATTCGATGTAATCTTATTTTGCGGTGTCTTTGTCGAGATCCGATGAATTGTGGGTTTATGATCCAGATTATCTATGACCAATATTTGATTCTCCTCTGAATTCTTTTATGTATGATTGGTTTATCTTTGCAAGTCTCTTCGAATTATTAGTTTGGTTTGGCCTACTAGATTGATCTTTCTTGCAATGGGAGAAGTGCTTAGCTTTGGGTTCAATCTTGCGGTGCTCGATCCTAGTGACAGAAAGGGAACTGACACGTATTGTATTGTTGCCATCGAGGATAAAAAGATGGGGTTTATATCATATTGCATGAGTTTATCCCTCTACATCATGTCATCTTCCTTAAAGCATTACTCTGTTCTTATAAATTAATACTCTAGATGCATGCTGGATAGCGGTCGATGTGTGGAGTAATAGCCTGTTGGGCTACAAATCTTTCAAGACGAGGAGAGCTTCATTCGGCTGGCTGAGAAAATGGCCTATCAGTAATGAGAAATGGGCTATACATTTTTAAAACACATCAAACCGGCAATTAGTTTCAAATTTCTTTTTTTTATTTCGAGATTTTAAATTGCATTGATTTTTATGCGTGGGAAATTTGTTGGATTTTATATTGATATACATTTATTTTTAAAATCAGTTTGAATGTGACTTGAAATTTCGGGATTAAAAACAGTTTGGACCGCACTGAAATATGCAAAATTTCATATAATTTTTTATCCGTGGCCACAATATGGGCTATAATGCTAACAAAAAGAATACGGGCTCAAAAAAACCTTAAGAATTAGCAAATGGGCTGTAAATTATTAGAAATAATGGCAGTTGGGATGTATGTTGTTTTCCACATATTTGAGGCTTTCCTAAAAAAAGGTTGACGCACAAGCAGTGACTGTTGGATGTCCATCCAACGGCCGTCGTGCTTCTTCAATCTCTGCTATTCCTGCTCAAGCCGCTCAAACAAGCGCCGGCGGGACTGCCTGGTCCCTCCTCCCCGCGGCCGGCTATGCTGCCGCGCAGGCCTCACCGCCCCACCATACTCCCATCGCTGGCCTAGCCATCATTCTACTCACCCACACCTGCTGTTATTCTCAGGAGACGCCAGACGAACCAGTAAACCCTCGTACAGTCGTGTACTCCCCTCCGCATGGGAAACAACTGCCGAGACTTCCCTGGCTCCGTGTCATTCCCTTCCTAGGCCTCGCTGTTGTCCACCGCCCTGGTGCTCTCAGCGCGGCCTGGTCAACGTGGTCAACGACCGACATGCATCTGAAGTGGACTGTATGTGGAGAGGCTGACAGCTGGGTCCACGGCCGCACGCAAGGAAATGCCTCCTTATTACGCGCAAAATAATGATTCCTCCACCTGACATCTGGGACCCACCGAAAGGGCCTCTGTATTTCGCGAAAAAATGTTACTGCCGCTGACAGCTCGGACCCACAAGCTATATCTTCGCACGCAAGGAAGTGCCTCCTTATTACATAGAAAAAGAATGAATACTCCCCCTGCTAGCTGGTACCCAGTATAGTGGCAGGCTGACTTGTGGGCCTACTAAGTTGACGGGGACGAAGGGCTTTGTCAACTTAGTCAATATGCACGATTCTAGCTCGAGTGACCGTACGATGTCCATCCAACGGCCATAGAGCTTCTTCAACCTCTGGTCTTCTTGCTCCAGCTGCCCAAACCAGCGCCGGTTGTGCCTCGTGCTCCTGCCTCCCGTGGCCGGCTGCGATGCGGCGGAGGCATCACCGCTCCCTACTACTCCCACCGCTGGCCAGGCCATCCCTCTACTCACCCACACCCCATGTTATTCTGCAGCGATGGCAGCCTCACACCGTAGCGAACCAGTGAACCCTCATACTACTCTACGCGTGGGCATCCACTGCCGCGTTTCCCGGCTCCACGTCATCCCCTTCCTAGGCCTCGCCGTCGTCCATTGCCCTGGTGCTCTCGGTGCGGCGTGGTCAACGTGGTCAAGGAACAGCTTCCATCGGACTTGGACTGTACGTGGAGAGGCTGACAGCTGGGTCCACGGCCGCAGCAAGGAAGTGCCTCCTTATTACGTGGAAAATAATGATTCCTCCACCTGACAGTAGGGACCCACCGGACGGGCCATCGTATTTTGCAAAAAAACGTTTCCCCCTGACTGCTGGGACCCACCGTACGGGCCACCATATTTCGTGAAAAAATGTTCCCCCCGCTGTCAGCTCGGTCCCACCGGAAGTGCCTCCTTATTATGCAAAAAAATGAATACCCCCTACTAGCTGGGACCCACCTTGGTGGGAGGCTGACTTGTTGGCCTACTAAGTTGACGGGGACGGTGGGCTTTGTCAACTTAGTCAATATGAACGATTCTAGCTCCAATGACCGTACGATATCCATCCAATGGCCGTAGTGCTTCTTCAACCTCTGGTCTTCTTGCTCCAGTCGCCCAAACCAGCGCCGGTCGTGTCGCATGCTCCGGATGCCTCACCGCCCCCTACTACTCCCACCACTGGCAAAGTCATTCCTCTACTCACCACACCCCCTGTTATTTTGTGGCGATGGCAGCCTCACACCGCAACTGAACCAGTGAACCCTCATACTCCTCTACGCGTGGGCATCCATTGCTGCGTCTTCCCGGGCTCCGCGTCTTCCCCTTCCTGGGCCTCACTGTCGTCCACCGCCCTGGTGCTCTCGGCGCGGCATGGTCAACGTGGTCAAGGAACGACTTCCATCGGACCTGGGTTGTACGTGGAGAGGCTGACAGCTGGGTCCACGACCGAAGCAAGGAAGTGCCTCCCTATTACGCGGAAAATAATGATTCCTCCACCTGACAGCAGGGACCCACCGGATGGGCAACCGTATTTCGTGAAAAAAAACGTTTCCCACCTGACTGCTGGGACCTACCAGCTACATCTTCGCACGCAAGGAAGTGCGTCCGGGCAAAAAAAATGATTCCCCCCTTTCTGCTGGGACCCACCAGCTACATCTTCGCACGCAAGGAAGTGCCTGACAGTCAAGACCCGCCTGCTTGAAGCGTACGTAGCATTGTCATTGTGGTCGCGAATGTGTATGAACATACTGGTCGATGTAGAGGCGCGCACGTGTCGTAGTAGAGACGCGCATGTAGCATGTACACGTATGTACAACAACCAGTGTGCAAGAAAGAAAATTCAGCCATGTACGTACATACGGGCGGGGTCTCGAACGCCTACTCGCGCATACGTACGTCCAGGGCTCGTGTACATGGCTAGGTCGGAATGGAGAAACTGCGTCGTCGTCATGTTCATGGGGAGGCAACGGAATGCGTCGTGTTCTTCGAGAGGCAACGGAACGCATGGGAGCCAATCGGCTTGGACGGAACAACCGATGGAAGCGAGGCCTGGCGTACTTCCAAAGAAAATTTCTTAAAAAACTTCTTCAAAAAGTGCTTCCTATGAAAATGTCCTTAATAATCTTCTTAAGCAAATGCGTCGGAGAAGACTTCTCTCAAGAAAGATCTTAAGAATGTGCTTCCTAAGAAAATTTCCTTAAGAAACTTCTTAAGGAAATACGGCGGAATAAACTTTTCTTATAAAACTTCTTAAGAAAGTGCTTACTTAGAAAATTTTCTTAAGAACCTTCTTTAGAAAATGCATCGGAAGAAATGTTTCCTAAGAAACTACATAATAAAGTGCTTCCAAAGAAGATTTCATTAAGAATCTTCTTTAAGAAATGCGTAAAAAGAAACTTTTCTTAAGAAACTTCCCAAGAAAGGGCTTCCTCAGAAAATTTCCTTAAGACACATCATAAGAAAATGTGTTGCAAGAAATTTTTCTTAAGAAAGTTGTTCTGAAGAAAATTTCTTAAGAAACTTCTTCAAAAAATGCTTCCTAAGAAAATTCCCTTAATAAACTTCTTAAGAAAGTGCTTCTGAAGAAATTTCCATAAGAAACTTCCCAAGAAAGGGTTTCCTATGAAATTTTCTCAATAATCTTCTTAAGCAAATGCGTCGAAGAAAACTTCTCTTAAGAAAGTTTCTTAGAATGTGCTTCCTAAGAAAATTTTCTTATGAAACTTCTTAAGAAAGTGCTTCCTTAGAAAAATTTCTTAAGGACCTTCTTTAGAAAATGCATCGGGAGAAACTTTTCTTAGGAAACTTCATAAGAAAGTGCTTATGAAGAAAATTTCCTTAAGAAACTTCTTTAGAAAATGTGTCAGAAGAAACATTTCTTAAGAAACATCTCAAGAAAGGCCTTCCTAAGAAAATTACTTAAGAAACATCGTAAGAAAATGCGTCGAAAGAAACTTTTCATAAGAAACTTCTTCTAAAGAAAATGTCCTTTACAAACATCTTTAAAAAGCACGTCCTAAGAAAATTTCAGTATCTTCTTAAGTAAACACGTCAAAAGAAAGTTTTCTTAAGAAAATTCTTAAGAAAGTCCTTCCTAACAAAATTTCTTAAGACGCTCCTTATGATCATGCAACGGAATGAACTTTCTTATGAAACTTCTTGAGAAAGCGCTTTCTAAGAAAATTTCCTTAAGAAACTTCTTTAGATAATGCGTTAGATGAAACTTTTCCTAAGGAAATTCTTAAGAAAGTGCCTGCGAAGAAAAATTCCTTAAGAAACTTTTTTATAAAATGCACCAGAACAAACTTTTCTTAAGAAACTTCTCAAGAAAGGGCTTCCTAAGAAAATTGCCTTAAGAAACATCTTAAGAAAATGTGTCAGAAGGAACTTTTCTCAAGAAACTTCTTAACAAAGTGCTTCCAAAGATAATTTACTTATGAAACTTCTTTCTAAAGTGTTTCCTAAGAATATTTTCTTAAGAAAGTCCTTCCAAAGAAAATTTCCTTAAGAAACTTTTTAAGAAAATGTGTCAGAAGAAATATCATTAAGAAACTTTTCTTAAGAAACTTCTTTATAAAATGCGTGTGAAGAAACTTTTCTTGAGATACTTGTTAAGAAAGTGCTTCCAAAGAAAATTTCTTTAAAAGAACTTCTTCAAAAAGTGCTTCCTATGAAAATTTCCATAATAATCTTCTTAAGCAAATGCGTCGGACAAGACTTCTCTCAAGAAAGTTCTTAAGAATGTGCTTTGTAAGAAAATTTCCTTAAGAACATTCTTAAGGAAATACGGCGGAATAATTTTTTGATAAAACTTCTTAAGAAAGTTCTTACTTAGAAAATTTTCTTAAGAACCTTCTTTAGAAAATGCATCAGAAGAAATGTTTCCTAAGAAACTACATAATAATGTGCTTCCCAAGAGGATTTCATTAAGAAACTTCTTTACGAAATGTGTAAAAAGAAACTTTTCTTAAGAAACTTCCCAAGAAAGGGCTTCCTCAGAAAATTTCCTTAAGAAACATCATAAGAAAAGGTGATGGAAGAAACTTTTCTTAAGTAACTTCTTAAGACAGTTGTTCCGAAGAAAATTTCTTAAGAAACTCCTTCAAAAAATGCTTCCTAAGAAAATTCCCTTAATAAACTTCCTAAGAAAGTGCTTCCAAACAAATTTCCTTAAGAAACTTCTTAAGAAATGGCTTCCTCTGAAAATTTCCTCAATAATCTTCTTAAGAAAATGCGTCGGAGAAAACTTCTCTTAAGAAAGTTTCTTAAAATATGCTTCCTAAGAAAATTTTCTTATGAAACTTCTTAAGAAAGTGCTTCCTTAAAAAAATTTCTTAAGGACCTTCTTTAGAAAATGCATTGGGAGAAACTTTTCTTAGGAAACTTCTTAAGAAAGTTCTTATGAAGAAAATTTCCTTAAGAAACTTCTTTAGAAAAATGTGTCAGAAGAAACATTTCTTAAGAAACATCTCAAGAAAGGCCTTCCTAAGAAAATTCCTTAAGAAATATCGTAATAAAATGCGTCAGAAGAAACTTTTCATAAGAAACTTCTTCTGAAGAAAATGTCCTTTACAAACAACTTTAAAAAGTGCTTCCTAAGAAAATTTCCTTAAGTATCTTCTTAAGAAAATGCGTCAAAAGAAAGTTTTCTTAAGAAAGTCCTTCCTAACAAAATTTCCTTAAGAAGCGCCTTATGATCATGCGACGGAATAAACTTTCTTATGAAACATCTTGAGAAAGTGCTTCCTAAGAAAATTTTCTTAAGAAACTTCTTTAGATAATGCGTTAGATGAAACTTTTCCTAAGAAAATTCTTAAGAAAGTGCCTGCGAAGAAAAATTCCTTAAGAAACTTTTTTAGAAAATGCGTCAGAACGAACTTTTCTTAAGAAACTTCTCAAGAAAGGGCTTCCTAAGAAAATTACCTTAAGAAACATCTTAAGAAAATGTGTCAGAAGGAACTTTTCTTAAGAAACTTCTTAACAAAGTGTTTCCGAAGATAATTTACTTATGAAACTCCTTTCTAAAGTGTTTCCAAAGAATATTTTCTTAAGAAAGTCCTTCCAAAGAAAATTTCCTTAAGAAACTTTTTAAGAAAATGTGTAAGAAGAAACTTATCTTAGGAAACTTCATAAGGAAGTCCTTCTTAACAAAATTTCCATAAGAACCTTCTTATGAAAACACGCCAGAATAAATTTTTATTATTAAACTTCGTAAGAAAGTGTTTCCTAGGAAAATTTCCTTACGAAACTTCTTTAGAAAATGCATCAGAAGAAACTTTTCCTAGGAAAAATGCTTCCGGAGTAAATTTCCTTAAGAAGCTTCTTTAAAAGTGTAGGCTAAGAAAATTTCCTTAAGAAACTTTTTTAGAAAACATGTTAGAAGAAACTTTTCTTAGGGAACTTCGCAAGAAAGGGTTTCATAATAAAATTTCCTTAAGAAACATCTTAAGAAAATGCGTTGGGAATTTTTTCTAAAGAAAATTATTTAGAAAATGCGTTGGAAGAAACTTTTCTTGAGATACTTGTTAAGAAAGTGCTTCCAAAGAAAATTTCCATAAGAAACTTCTTGAAAAAGAGCTTCGTAAGAAACTTTCCTTAAGAAACTTCTATAGATAATGCGGCGGAAGAAACTTTTCTTAAGGAACTTCTCACGAAAGTGCTTCCTGAGAAAATTTCCTTGTAATACTTCTTTAGAAAATGCTTCGGAAGAAACTTTTCTTACAAGAGTGCGTCCTACGAAAAAATCCGTACGCGGCAGAAAAAACTTTTCTATAGAAAGTTCTTAAGAAAGTGCTTCCTAAGAAATTTTTCTTAAGAAACTTCTTTAGAAAATGCGGCAGAAGTAAATTTTCTTAAGAAAGTGGCTCCTAGGAAAATTTCCTTAAGAAACTTCTTTAGAAAATGAGTCGGAAGAAACCTTTCTTATGAAAGTACTTCCTAAGAAAAAAATCTTGAGAAATTTCTTTTGAAAATTCATCAGAAGAAAATTTTCTTATGAGAGTGCTTCATACAAAAAAAATCCATAAGAAACTTCTTTATAAAATGCGGCGGAAAAAACTTTTCTATAGAAAGTTAATAAGAAAGTGCTTCCTAAGAATATTTCCTTATGAAACTTATTCAGAAAGTGCTTCCTGAGAAAATTTCCTTAAGAAACTTCTTTAGAAAATGCGTAGAAGAAACTTTTCTTAAGAAAGTGACTCCTAGGAAAATTTTCTTAAGTAACATCTTAAGAAAATACGCAGGGAGAAACTTTGTTATGACAGTGCTTCCTAAGAAAATTTCCTTCAAAGACTTATTAAGAATTTGAGTCAGAAGACATTTTTCTTAAGAAACTTCTCAGGAATGTCCTTCGTAACAAAATTCCCTTAAGGAACTTATTTAGAAAATGTGTCGGAAGATACTTATCTTAAGAAACTTCTTAAGTAAATGACTCATACAAAAATTTCCTTAAAATTATTCTTAAGAAAATGTGTCGGAGGAAACTACTCTTAAGAAAGTTCTTAAGAAAGTGCTTCCTAAGAAAATTTCCGAAAGAAACTTCTTAAGAAAATGAGTCGGAAGAAACATTTCATAAAAATGTCCTTCCGAACGAAATGTCCTTAAGAAACTTCTGTAGAAAATGTGTCGGAAGATACTTATCTTAAGAAAACTTATTGAGCAATTGATTCCTAAGGTAACTTCATTAATAATCTTCTTAAGAAATTGCATCAAAGAAAACTTCTCTTAAGAAAGTTCATAAGAAAGTGCTTCCTAAGAAGATTTACTTAAGACCCTTCTTCAGAAAACATGGTGGAATAAACTTTTCTTATGATACTGCTTAAGAAAATGCTTCCTTAGAAAATTTTCTTAAGGACAATCGTATGAAAATGCATCGGGAGAAAGTTCTTCGTAATAAAATTTCCTTAAGAGCCTTCTTAAGAAAATGGGATGAATAAACTTTCTTATGAAACTTCTTAAGAAAGTGCTTCACTAGAAAATCTTCTTAAGAACTTTCTTTAGAAAATGCATTGGAATAAACTTTTCCTAAGAAACTTCTTAAGAAAGTGCTTCCGAAGAAAATTTCCTTAAGAAACTTTTCTTAACTAAATTTTCTTAGGAAACACTTTCTTAAGAGAAGTTTTCTCCGACGAATTTTCTTAAAAAGATTATTAATGAAATTTTTTGAGGTTTCATTTTCTCCGACGAATGCACTTTTGATTTTTTTTTGAGGTTTTATATTGATTCATTTAAGCTGAAAATTTACCAGGACATTCTCCTATCTATATTCACCCTCTCCACCAAGTGTTGCTACTACTGCCCGCGCACCGTTCTGGACCTGGCCCAACAACGCTCTGTGCTTATGTGTGGCCCAGGCCCGGGGGCTCCTGTCGGTGTACAAAAGTAGGGGCCTTCTGTACCCCTTTACTTGTGCACGGGCAGTAGTAGCAACACCTGTGGCCACGCTTGGCGGGGCAAAGGAAGCGAAGATACAAGACTACCCGAGCAGCACTGAAGCCGGAGGCGCGAAGAGCAAAGGGACAAGATGGGTTTCCCTCGGCAAGAACCTTGCCGGGAACGACCTACGCTGCCCCGGCAAGAGCCTTGCCGGGGCAACTTGCTCAACACCATCGAGACCACGACCTTTGAGCCTGAGAATTATGAAGCCATCGACAACGTCAAGACCAAGGCTCGGGAGTGCCTGCATGGTGGGATGCAGATCTTTGTGATGAACAAAGGCCTGCAGGACTAGACGAGAACGAGAAGATGAAGGACCCCCCGGCAGCCAGGGACACCCACAAGACCCCGGCAAGACCCTCGCTGGGGACATCCGCGGGGTCACAACCAGGGCCGCACTTACCCAGGTTACACTGTCCCATGGCCGATCTGGCGCAGTAGCCAGCCTGCCAACCAGGCAGGCACCTATGTGCCAACGTGTAGCTCCTAGGCCAACCAGGCAAGTACCTGTGTGGTGGCATGCAGATCTTCATGAAGACCCTGCCACTACACCAGCGCAGAAGCCAGCCAGCATGTCTCGTCATCTTCGACGCACGTCGAAGTAAGGCGAGGCGGCGACAGACGGGACGAGCTTCGTTGATGTCCCCGATAAAGCAAGAGGACACGTCGGCAACGCATTAAATGTGTTTGTCCTACGGTTCCTGGAGATAGAATCGTACATTGTAGACACTTACCACATCCCGTGCGCCGCTGTGGCAGCCCCTTGGACATATAAAAGGAGGTCCGAGGCGTACTAAGGATGAATTCAGACGTTTTGAGCTAGGATGCACCGCAGCTAGTTCAAGAACTCAAGAACACCAAATATACATGAAAGCAGGATTAGGGTATTACGCATTGCTTGCGGCCCGAACCTGGATAAATCCCCCCC